>NW_027271900.1:0-276142 GCF_040938485.1 Diadema antillarum
CAAAATAAGCTCCTTCCGAATTCCCTCTACCCTCCCGATGCGTCCCGATGCGTCTCGAGGCGTCCCTCGTTGAATGGAGACTATTGTTTCGTAATGAATAGAAAGCTAAAGTGCTACTACTAGTGCTAAGCGGAGAAGCCATCGGCAATCCAGGATTTGGGGCCACGCACTGTTTTGACATGAAAATTACACTTACTGATACATGTGCAAATGTATTTTAGGTTACAGAAATAAATTGTGACATGATTCAACTCCTCAGCAATGCAACTGCGAACCAAATTCGGCAATTAGTATTAAGGAAGAAATGCCATAAATATACTATTGCTTGATGCTTAAAAAAATCGCGAGTTTACCGTTTAATTCGCGCTACTCGCTCGCTACTCATTATCCGAATCCCCGATACGCGTGCGTGTACGTAGTGCAGCGTCCGAGTATACTTGGGCACACAATCTGCGCCCTGGGCTCGAGAATTAGCTCTAACAAGTCACAGGCACAGCTGTGACTTGTTAGAGCTAAAACATCAAATGCAAGTCCCCGCACCGTACGTAAATTTTCATTTAAACGCAAGGAAGTTCATTGCTAAAAGGAAGCGTGATTCCGTAGGCAAATATCGAACGCAACCTTCACTAATCAAATGGAATAGAAAGTGCTACATATTACTAGCAGACAAAGCGGAGAAGCCATCGGCAATAGGAGGGTTTGGGGCCACGCACTGTTTCGGACCTGAAAATTACACTTACTGATTTTCTAGGTTACAGAAATGAATTCTGACATGATTCAGCTCCTCAGCAGTGCAGTTTCGAACCAAATTCGGCATTAAGTATGAAGGTAGAATTGCTGCCCGATGCTTACAAAAATCGCGAATCTACCGTTTCGCGCTACTCGTTCGCTACAACTCCCGATATCGATCCGAAAATCCCCGATACGCATAAAGTATTATGTGTTATAGCGTGTGGTATAGTGCACATAATCTAAGCACTGAGCTTGGGAAATTTCAGTAGTTGTGAGAGGTAAAGCATCAACAAATGCAAGTTCCCGCCCGAGAGCGAGCCGTACGCAAATTTGCATTTTATTGCAAGCAAGTTCATTGCTAAGCGGACGCTCGATTTCGTAGGGAAAATATCGAACGCAACCTTGACTAATCCAATGCCAATTTGCGTTTGTTTCTAATTCAGCGCAAAGTTTCAGGCAAAACTATTACTTATTTGCAGTTGCAAGTCAAATCTCTCACAGGGACAGCGAGCCCTGGTCCCAACAACAGACATCCACTCGTTGGTATTCCAGAATGCGTTCGGAATACCTTTTATCTCAGTGGCATGCACTCGAGAATGCGCACATTCTATACCCATTCCGGCCGTCGCCTGGGAATGCTCAGCTTAAGAAATAAGCCGGGCATTCCGGAATGAAACTGAGAATGCATCAACAATGAGGTGACTTTGTCTAATCTCTCTATTGTCTGTTAAAACCTAACGGTAACACTACCAACAGGATTAATTTGCCAGGGTTCACAGCCTTTGTCTTCTAGAATGCATTCGATCAGCCCCACGCTTTCACCAATGAGGTGCATTTTGTATACGTACATGCCGCTACTAGCTCACCGTTTTGCTTCCTTTGCTAACTCTCAACGATCGAACATGTGGCTCTAGCTAGCTGGCCTGGTACATTGCGAAGGTACCACGGTAGTCTTTATCCAGGCATGCTAGATTTCGAATTTTCTATCAAAGGACATTTAATTCAGTTTTCGCCTAGAAGGGATAAATCAATCCTTTTGCATGGCTACGTGAACATTTGTGATATCAGGGAGGTGAGGTCTGTTCGCTATATGCTTTTTTTTTAAGGCGAAAAGAAAGACAAAACAGTATCATATGACGTTTACAGGAACTCAAAAGGGGCTTTTACTCAAGACTAGTGCTAGAGACATGTCCCTGCACTCCCACTCCCAGGTCAGACTGTCTAATTGATATCTACACGTGGTTTACAACACGGGTGGGGTGTGAAGGAATGCATACGCGCATTCCTTTGCTGGCAGCCAACACTACTGTAACTTATTGATTGATCCACTCTGCTTTCATGGAAATTTCCACAAGCTTGGCCTGGCTGGGGCATAGGTATCCCATTTATTCAGCTAGCACATGTTCCTTTGTTTGTTTGTTTTAGTTTTAGTTTTTATAGTTTTGTTTTTGTATTGTACCGAACTTCTTCTTTGTCGGGTGGGCTGGGGAGAGGAAAGATCAAAGTGAGCTGAGAGGGAATGAGACAGGGAGAGGGGAATCAAAAGGAGGAATCGTCTGCTAAGCATGTTGTCTCCTATACTTTTGCACAGTTCCATAAATTGTCATCAAATGCCGATCATGTGAAATTAACCGGATTTGGATCAAATAGAATGGATCTGATATAAATAATAATATGAAAATCAGTGCTGTTGCTACAATACAGACGCATTCTACGTCACTACGAATGATTACAAGTTACTGATCTTATACTGCAGGACCTATAATGTATTACAAAGCGTTTTTAAAGAGACAGGGCTGTGTATGAAATTACAGACCAGCGTGGCTAACGAGCTACCTTCACAACCATGAAGCAAACGGACAAATTACAGATAGGAAAATTATTCGACATGTATTCTAGCATGTTCCGGAGCTGCATGTTATTGCTATTTACTTTCGAACGTAAAAGCAAACATGTGACATTTATTTTATCATCGTACGGAGTTGAATATTATCGTTATTCATTTCCGAACGTTAAAGCAAACATTCGACATTTATTTTAGCATCTTCCGGAGCCAAATGTTATTGCTATTTACTTTCGAACATAAAAGCAAACATCAGACATCTATTTTATCATCGTACGGAGTTGAATAATATCGTTATTAATTTCCGAAAGTTAAAGGAAACATTCCACATTTATTTTAGCATCTTCCGGGGCCGAATGTTATTGCTATTTACTTTCGAACATAAAAGCAAACATCCGGTATTTATTTTACCATCGTACGGAGTTGAATATCATTATTATTCATTTCCCAACGTCAAAGCAAACGTGCGATATTTATTTTAGCATCTTACACTGCCGAATGATATCCTTATTCATTTCCCAAAGCAAAATCAAATACTCGACATTAATTTTAGCACCGTATACGGAGCTAAATCTTACCGTTATTCATTTCCTATAGCTAATAAAGTATTAAGAAAACATCCGACATTTATTCTAGTATCATACAAAGTCGAATATTACCGTTATTCATTTCCGAACGTTAAAGGAAACATTCGACATTTATTTTAGCATCTTCCGGGGCCGAATGTTATTGCTATTTACTTTCGAACATAAAAGCAAACATCCGGCATCTACTTTACCATCTTACGAAGTTGAATATCATTATTATTCATTTCCGAACGTCAAAGCAAACGTGAGATATTTATTTTAGCATCTTCCGGAGCCGAATGTTAGTGCTATTTACTTTCGAACACAAAAGCAAACATCAGACATTTATTTTATCATCGTACGGAGTTGAATATTATCGTTATTCATTTCCGAACGTTAAAGCAAACATTCGACGTTTATTTTAGCACCTTCCGGAGCCGAATGTTATTGCTATTTACTTTTCGAACATAAAAGCAAACATCAGACATTTATTTTATCATCGTACGGAGTTGAATATTATCGTTATTCATTTCCGAACGTTAAAGCAAACATTCCACATTTATTTTAGCATCTTCCGGGGCCGAATGTTATTGCTACATGTATTTACTTTCGAACATAAAAGCAAACATCAGACATCTATTTTATCATCGTACGGAGTTGAATATTATCGTTATTCATTTCCGAAAGTTAAAGGAAACATTCGACATGTATTTTAGCATCTTCCGGGGCCGATTGATGTTACTGCTATTTACTTTCGAACATAAAATCAAACATCCGGCATTTATTTTACCATCGTACGGAGTTGAATATCATTATCATTCATTTCTCAACGTCAAAGCAAACGTGCAATATTCATTTCAGCATCTTCCACAGCCGAATGATATCCTTATTCATTTCCCAACGCAAAATCAAATACTCGACATTACTTTTAGCACCGTACGGAGCTGAATCTTACCGTTATTCATTTCCAAAAGTATAAGAAAACATCCGACATTTATTTTAGTATCGTACAAAGTCAAATATTACCGTTATTAATTTCCCAAAATTAAAAACAAATATCTGACATCTATTTTAGCATCTTTCGGCGGTAAATGTTATTGCTACAGATTCGAACATAAAAGCAAATATCAGACATTTATTTCATCGTCGTACGGAGTTGAATATTATTGTTATTCATTTCCGAACGTCAAAGGGATCATTCGACATTCATTTTAGCATCTTCCGGAGCTGACTGTTAATTCTATTTACTTTCGAACGTAAAAGCAAACATCCGGCATTTAACTTTCATCGTATACGGAGTTGAATTTTTTTTTTATTATTCATTTCCGAACGTCAAAGCAAACATGCGACATTTATTTCAGCATCTACCAGAGCCGAATGTTATCTTTATTCATTTCCGAACGCAAAATCAAATATCTGACATAAATTTTAGCACCTTAGGAAGCCAACTCTTACTGTATTCATTTCCAAAAGTATAAGCAAACACCCGACATTAATTTTAGTATCATACAAAGTCGAATATTACCGTTATTCATTTCTCGAAAATAAAAACAAATATCCGACATTTATTTTAGCATCTTACGGAGTCGATTGTTAGCGCTGTTCATTTCCAAAAGTATAAAGGCAAACATCCGACTTTTCTTGGTGGCCCGATCGGTCCATACCACCAAAATCTTCATATATGAAATTTTGGTGCCCGACGTGCGTTTTTTGATGGCCCCGGGCCACCGCTAGTGTCGAGACCTGACGGTATACCTGGTAGGTATACCTCCTAGCAACAGGGTTGGCGTCTCATTCTGGCAAGAAAAAATACGAATGTACGAAACGCAACTTTAGGCGACGAGTATTATGTCGTAAAAAACAAACTAACCAACATACAGAAAAATCGAACAAAAACAAAATCTCTATGTTAGAAATCCGTTTCCAGAGACACTTTTACTCATTTTTTTTTTCACACTGAAACTGAAATACAACGTGTATAATATGGCGCGACTTTTCTTTCTCACAACGCAACAGGGCGGCGTGTCGTTCTTTTGAAGGTCAAAGACGAGGGTCTAGGGCAATTACCCCCTGGGCAATTACCCCGCACCCTTCCCCTGGCCCTAATCCTAATCCTAATCCTATCCCTAACTCAAACTCCTAACCCTAACCCTAACCCTAACCCTAATCGTTACTCTAAGCTTACCACTAACCAGTATTTAGCCGGGGGGTAATTGCCCTCTCGGGGTAATTGCCCGGATACGCAAAGACGATCGTATAGAGGTGCACGAGGCCGCTATCATTCTTCGTGAATGAATGGTTTCAGTCACGCGTCTGCATTCTCGGACGCATTCCGGACGCCTTGAATAGAGGATTTTATAATCCCCATTTTGGAATACGACGGAATGCCTCTATTCACAAGGCTGAGGGGAGTAACAATAGGGCATTCTCAGTGCAGGCAGAATGCGTGGACCGGGAATGAAGTAGAGAATGCCTGCATGCCGGACGCATTCTGGATTACCAGCGACTGGATGTCCTTTGCCACAGCATACAATTCGTCACATTTTATTTTGCTTTCTGCAGAATGTGCGTCATCATGCGTCCCGAGGCGTCCCTCTCTGAATGGCGACTGCTGTTTTTTAATGAATAGAAAGCGCTACTGTACTGGCAAACAAAGAAGAGAAGATTAATCATTATCTTACAATGTCTTAATGAAGTGTAAAGTTACTCTTTACTACGGATTTGGAAGTAAAACGTGATTCGTTTTCTTCTCTTAAATGCGTTCTTTGGGACCTTCAGCAAATTGTGATAGTCCCTTACGTGCTACTAAGTAGGTCATAGCTCGTTATTCCGAAGGTTCGTTATTCCCGAATTTCATTTTCGGATTAACGAATCTCCGGAATAACGCCACAAATATTCGGATTAATGAACCTCAAGGTATAGGGAATTTGCGTGTTTCTGATCAACGAACCTTCGGAATAACGAACCTTCGGAATAGCGAACCTTCTGAATTTTGAATTGATTTGATTTGATTTATTTCATTCTCATTTTCATTTTCATTTTTTTTTTCTTTCATTCCACAAAACATAACACAGAGTAAATCTCAAATTCAATCATAAGCATATATACATTACAAAGTATAACGATCAACTTCTGAATCGAAACTAACCGCTATACAAAGTAGGGCACTGTCTTCTGTATGTTCACAGGTGTTCTGTTGTAAACGCGGTGCGCTAAGTCTAAGGGAATATCCAAAGGTTATGATGTCCATAGCGCGTAGTCTTTATTCAAGACGGCGAAGGGAATATCCAAAGCGTATGATACAGTGTATATCCTTTTATTTAAAAACAACAACAACAAAAAAGCAATGTATTTGTTGAGAGGGTAGTATAAAAACAGTATAGATAATCCCTTTTTTGAGGAACTTAATATATGATAACGGTACATGGGTCTAGATAAAGACTAAGCGCACTGCATGACAGCTGTGGACATCATAACCCTTTGGATATTCCCTTCACTGCCTTGAATAAAGACTTAGCGCACCGCGTTTACAACAGAACACCTGTGGACATACCAACCAAAGTCACGGGGAAAATCTCTTTGGGACATACGGAAGACAGTGTTCTTCTTTGTACAGCGGTTAGTTTCGATTCAGAAGTATAGGGATATAAAAACGAGACCAAATTGGTTAAAAAATCATTTATTATGACTAAGCTACTCATTTGGAAATGCTATCATAGCTTGATAAGCATATCTATGCCCGACAAACAAAATGACACCAAAAAGGTTTTGCCACCTCAGGCGGTACCAACAACCCATTTTTCGGGTCTTGGTCCATGGACTATTCCATCGATTTAACTTCCAGGCTATTTACACGACGGAGTTGTTTACTACCAGAATTCCAGTGCGCGCATTCTTTCGTCTGGCCAGCACCTGGGGTATGGTGCATGCTTCTTTGGAAATTTCCCACAACAGGGGCCGGGGGAAGGGGGGGGGGGGGGGGGTGGGGGTGTCGACCGCATATAATCCGTTCGTGTTTTTCCCCTTATTTTTTTTCCCTTTGCTGGTAATGAACATTTAGTTTTAACTTAACGAAGGTGAGGTGTATGTATTTTTTCCATCATTCATGGGAAGAGAAGAAGAGTGAAAGAGGGAGAAATGAAATCAGACGGAGGACACTTAGCTCAACAAGCTTTTTTTTTTCACCAGCATCAGTAATTATCATTACCATCACTCAGATCATTTGGCCCTTTTCGTATCAAAATTAAGGAACACGACCACCATCATCACTCGAGATAACACCTAAGCAAACTACAGTAATCACAAAGTACCAACAACCTCTCAGACAACAACACTAACACTACAAAATATCACACAGCACACCGAAGAGGCTGGGATCGAACTTCCTTCGAAATACTACACTACAGCAAATTGGAGAAATCGCCGTTACGAAAATGCATGTGCAGTCAACGAGACACCTGAAAGAATTTTTACATACCGGTACTTCGAAACAAAGGGAACGAATAGAGTGACATTAAACGAAAGAAATCGTACCAAACGAGGAATGAGAAACAGCGGAAATAAAACAATGAGTAGGCACTCGCCGAAGCTTGCAGCACCGAAAACACGTGGCAACTCGCTATGACGAGATCTTTGAGACAGACATATTTTGTTCTTTGTAATCTTTATCAGTAGACAATAAACAATACAAAACAGAAAATGAATTCGTTGGGACCGGAGAAATTAGTTTGTTATATCGGGTATTATTTTGTTATATCAGGATCTCCTATGCCCATATCGAGTTTCCACGGTACACTAGCAACAAAGTTCGAACGCTTTTTCACATGCACAAAATACATGCAAGAACAATTATCGCAGGAGCAAATGTGTCATCATCCAATTCATTCCCAAAATTGATTTTGTTTTTTTCAGTCACAAATTATCTTAAATTGTTGTGAAAATTGTCCCGAAACGGGAGAGTGCCACAGAACTTCTTAGAGTTCTGTGGAGAGTGCCCCGTCACCTTCTGAGTCAGAGGGAATTGCTAGTAAGCCCGACCAGACGCAGTGCAATTCTATGCAGCGACAGGGCTGGGTAGTTAGTGAATGAGTTGCCTCCTAATCCGTCTTTTGTTCGCACGAGGCATGGCGTGGACATTCTGTTTTGAAATCGGCAAGCCTTAATACCATTGTCTTTGATCAAAGTTACTCTGTACAATGTACTTGAAAGTCTGTGGTGTAGGGGTCATTGAGACACCTTCCTTGCAAGACACAGTGCGATGCGTGAAAAAAAAGAAAGAAAGATAAGTGCTTGTTCATTAATTTTCTATGCCACCACGCCAACGTGCTGAATACGCATTGTATCACGTTATGTGCACCATCTTGTTGATGAACCCTATGAATTTGTTTATCAACTCGTTGCTGACCGTAAAAGAGGTGGAGATTATAAGTCACGAACTGCCAGCCGCATGACAGAAATGTACCAAGCAAACAAGCAAGCACCAGTGAATGCCGTTTACAAACGCAAAAAAAAAAAACTTGAACTGTTAATAGCAAAATCGACTGAAATCGTGTTTAGACTAAGTAAGAAGCTATAGGGCCTACTCGTACATTAATATTGCAGAGATCAGTTACATGATTTCTAACAGAAAGAAAACTCGCCTTTTAAAATGCAAGGTAAAACTCGCTCCACATCACAGTAGGGCAACGAATAAGTTCAGATTGTCTTTATTCACTTACTGTTGTCATATCACTACCCTGATTCAATTTTGGCTAGTCCGCAAAAAAAAAAAAAATGACTAAACAAACATTACGACATATTAGTATGCCTTAGTAATAGTATCGTCCAGCTTGTGTACCAGCAGCACGATTATAAAGATTCTCGAGTACTACGTGTACTGAGCTACTGTACGCGATGTACATGTTTGTTGATTTACAGATCAGCAGTTGCGATCTTAACAAATTTAATTTGTAGAGGGAGACAAAGTGAAGAAACTCGCATCTGAACCTTCACCCCTCTGAATAACATCTTTCTTTCAATGCAAAAATTTGTTGGGTATATTCAGTTATTGTTTACTATAAAACATAGTCATGTGTTATTTTTCAGGCTTTTTCATGTTATTTATTGGATTCTAAACATCTTAACTATTCCAGTTTCTTTTCCCCTGACTAATATCACAAAGTCTGCCATAACGATGTTCGCTAAACAGTTTACGTTCCAATTCCATAAGAAGAAATCATGTCTTTTAAATGAGGAAAAAACAAAAACAAAACAAAAAACAAAAACGAACGAATGTTGATAGCCAAATAACTTCACAGTTCGTAGGTGAAGTTCCTTCAAACTTTCCAAAGTAATACGTAGTTTTGAGCGTGAAATTGTCAGGATTTTGCTGTCTAACCGGGTAGTGGCTGCAACACATACTCGTAGTGAATTTGTCTGGGCATACGAGGCCTTTCGTATATTTCTGTGAGTAATAAATCCCTTCCTATACAATTTGTAGTTCAGTAAACATTTAAAATACTCAATTAAGTACACAATAATAAACTGTTCGATATTTCTACTAACGGTCAAAAGAAAGGCTATAATTAGAATCATGATCTTTGCGATGACAAGTCATGAGCTAGTTCTTCCATCGATATTTCCAGGCTATGTACACGCGGTTTAATCCAGTGCGCGCATTCTTTCGTCTGGCACCTTGGGTCTGGCACCTGGTTTTGTGGAAATTTTCCACAAGGAGGGGAGAAGGGTGGGGTGTCAAGTTTCTCGTAATGCCAGAGACTGCATACACAATCTCTTTGCTTCAGTTACTGTTGTGTTTTTCCCCTTTGCTGGCTGGCAATGAACGTCTAGATTTAACTTTACGGAGGTTGCTAGCACGTGGTTCTTTTTGTTGTGAGGTGTATGTATTTTTTTTCATCATCCATGGGCCGGAAGGGAAAGAAGTATGTTCAGCAAGCTGTCTTTTAGACTCGCATTAGTAATAACTTATCATCACCATCACTCGGATCACTCAGCCTTTTTCTATAAACATTCAGAAACATGACCAACATCATCATCAATCAAAGATTATTCCTCCCGTCTATATTTCTTTTCTGAATTATCCTCCTCTTCTCGCTTTAATGATTAACAAAAAATCGTAACTGTTCGTTACTTTGAAAGTTTGCAATTTCCGAAGTCTCGTTATTCGAAAAAAAAATAAAATAAAAGCAACAACAAAATTGTGTTGCTGTTTTGAAGATTCGTCAATTCAAAAACGAAGGAAGGTTTGGTTTTCTAAATGCTGTTAATCCGAAAACAAAACAAATTTTTGACCACGTTATTCGTTTTCAGATTAACGAACCGTATTTCCCATTTTCAGATCAACGAACCTTCGGAATGTCACAAAATGTTCGAATTAACAAACCCTAGTACATTTTCAGATTACTATAGTAACAAACATGGAATTTGCGTTTTTCGGATACGGAAGAACGAACCATCGGAATATAAGTACACCTAGTATCATCATACCTGACTCTTTTTGGAATAATAACCACCACGCAAAGAAATTAACAATGTCAAACTGAGAAACTGATTTCTTGCCTCAAAATTTTCCCTGATGCCGTCTATATATTTCTTTTCTGATTTACCCTTCCCCCTCCACTGCTCGACTGAAAAACAAACAAACAAAACAAAACATAAAGTTACAGTTCGTTACTTAAAGTTCGTTATTCCGAAGGCTAAGATTCGGAAGAACGAACCAACGGAATAAGTACATGACTCTTTCCAGAATACAAACATCACGCAAAAAAAAAAATTAACGATATCAAACTGAGAATTTCACTTGTATTTCTTGCCTCAAGATTTTCACTCCCTTCTATATTTATTTTCTGAATTACCCCCCCCCCCCATCCCCTAATCGACTGAAGAAAAAAAAAAAAACATAGTTACAGTCATTCCAAAGGCTCGTAAATCCCAATTGACGAAGGGGGAAAAAAAGTTTCGTTTTTTGAAGAATCGTCGACTCGAAAACGAAACGGGGGTCGATATTCTCAACGTTGTTAAACTCAAAAGATAAATGAATGAATAAATATAGATACATAGATACATAAATAAATAAATAAATTTTCGTGCCGGATTAAGAGTTTTCAGACTAAGGCACCTTCGGAATAATCCCACACACTGTTAGTTAGTTAAAAGTTGATGCCTATTTAGGTGGTTCAAGACTTACGTTTGAAATGAGAAAGTGGGAGCATTTGCAGACATTTAAAACATCCAACATTAACGTTTTAGCACTATAAAGAGCCGAAAGTTACCGTTATTCATTTCCGATTGTAAGAGCAATCATGCAACATTTACTGGTATTTTAGCACCTTACGGAGCCGAATATTACCGTTAATCATTTTCAAATGTAAAAGCAAACTACCGACATTCATTTTAGCATCTTTAGGGAGCTGAATGTTATCCTTATTCATTTCCGAACGTGAAAGCAAACATCCGCTATCTATTTTAGCATCTAACTGAGCCGATTGATACCGTTAATCATTTCCAAATGTAAAAGCAACAATCTCTTATTATTTTAGCATCGTACGGAGCAGAATATTACCGGTATTCATTTCCAAATTTAAAAGCAAACATCCGACATTATTTCATTATCATACGGAGCCGAATGTTATTTGCTGCTGTCCACTTCCGAAAGTGAAATGAATCATCTGACAATATTATTCTAGCATCGTACGGAGCCGAATAGTAGGGCCTACTGTTGTTCATTTTTAACGTCAAGGCAGATATCAGACATTTACTTTCCATCAAACGCAGCTGAATGTTACTGTTATTCATTCGAAATGTAAAAGCAAATAACCAACATTTATTTTAGCATCGTATGGAGCAGAATGTTACTTCTATTCACTTCCGAACATAAAAGCAATCATCTGACATTTATTTCAGCATCTTCCGGAGCCGAATGTCATTGCTATTAACTTTCGAAAGTAAAAGCAAACATCCGACATTCATTTGATCATAGTACGGAATTGAATATTATTGTTATTCATTTCCGAACGTCAAAGGGATCATTCGACATTTATTTTAGCATCTTCCGGAGCTGAATGTTATTGATATTTACTTTCGAACATTAAAACAAACATCCGGCATTTATTTCACAATCACACGGAGTTGAATATTATTGGTATTCATTTCCAAATGTCAAAGGGATCATTTAACATTTACTTTAGCCATCTTCCAGAGCTGAATGTTATCGCTAATTTACTTTCGAACGTTAAGTAAACATCCGGCATTTATAGCATCTTCCGGAGCTGATGTTATTGCTATTTATTTTCAAACATAAAAGCAAACATCAGACAGTTATTTATCATCGTACGGAGTTGAATATAATTGTTATTCATTTCCGGACGTCAAAGCAAACATCAAACATCAATTTTAATGAATCAATGTTACTGTTATTCATTTCGAAATTTAAAAAGCAGACATCCGACAATTATTTTAGCATCGTATGGAGCAGAATATTACTGCTATTCGCTTCCGAACGTAAAAGCAATCATGGTGATAGTTATTTTAGCATCTTCTGGAGCCGAATGTTGCTATTTACTTTCGAAAGTAAAAGCAAACATGCGGCGTTTATTTTATCATCGTACGGAGTTGAATATTATTATTGTTAATCATTTCCGAAAGTCAAAGCAAACATTCGACATTTATTTCAGCAACTTCCGGAGCCAAAATGTTATCCTTATGCATTTCCGATCGCAAAATCAAATATCTGACATCAATTTTAGCACCGTATGGAGCTGAATCTTACCGTTATTCATTTCCAAAAGTATAAACAAACATCCGACGTTTATTTTAGTATCAAACGAATATTACCATTATTCATTTCCAAAAGTATAAACAAACATCCGACGTTTATTTTAGTATCAAACGAATATTACCATTATTCATTTCCAAAATTAAAATGAAACATCTGACATTAATTTTAGCATCTTGCGAAGCCGATTGTTGCCGCTGTTTATTTCCAAAAGTAAAGGCAAAACATCTGACTTTTTCCTACGGGAGAAATAGGACGACTTCGTAATACACTGTATTCAGTTCTTGAGTCACTTGTCAGATAAAAAAAGATCTCACCTCATGCATGCAAAATTTTACATGTATGGAGCTGCCTAATTAAGGCATACATTCGCGTATGAGTGTAGACCTACATGTGTTTTCACAAACCCTCTTCGATCGCTACTTTCAAAGTGTTCCCCGTTCAGTGAGATCACACCCCATAATTACGTTTTCTTTTCACCATCTTATAGCCAAACGAAACGCAAATCAACTCATAACCAATGTAGAGACAAAGGAAAGCGTCGGGACACGTCGCTCATCGTCGGGCTATCACGAGCATCATTTGTAATCAGGAGAGGTGCGTCTGGACACGTCGCTCGCTATTCAATTTGAGCACTGGCCGTGACCATTCAGAAATCTCGCTACATCTCAAGCGCCATGTCCCGAAACGTCGGCACTATAAAATCGAACACTTGCGTGAGCGGAGGTCACGCAACATAGAAATAATCAACAGCTTCTTTTGAGGGTGTCGGCAAGTGTCAGCAAGCGTCGGCAAGCGTCGCGGTATCATCAAAATGATGGCGCGTACTGCTTTGACCGACGCTTAGCGACGGAGTAAAAACATACTGCGACGCACTTCATTGTTCTCGCAATAAGTCTCCGTCGCTGAGTGTCGCTCTCCGTCGCTCGCAGTCCCTAGTTTACCAGGTGCGCCTTAGCATCCGACAACCACATGCAAAATGAGCTGAACGTTATACATAACCTGTTTCAGTTATTTCGTGTTCTCATGTTTCATGACTCCTATAAAACAGAAAGATTCAGATGTTGCATCAACATTGGACATACATGTACCAGATTCATCCATTGTTTGTTAGTGCAAAATTGATCATGCTACGTTAACCAGAATTCTGCTGTTCGGTTCTGATTTTCGCTACCAAACGCTTGCAGCAGAATTTGGTAATTCAAAGATTTTTAAGTTCTATTTAGCCCCTTTCTCTGGGTCTTTGCTTCACACCAGTAGCTTGACTTCAACTTACGCTTCTCCATTGCTTGCTTCTTTTCGCATCTGATATTGAGAGAGGGCCTTGATAAAGGCTAACCCTCACCACTTTTTTTTTTTTCCGGGGGGGGGGGGGGGGGGGGGGGGGGGTTACTGTCATTTTGTATATAGCTGGCTCAACTTGTAGAAGAAAGAAGGGGGGGGGGGCATTTGAGCTGACTCCACACATGGTTCCGATTGTCTGGGGTTGATTCCAATAAATATTGGCCATCCATCCCCACCCCCATATACTTGATTCTTCAACTTCAAGTTATTTTCCAGACAATACATTTCACAAGGGATTGTGCTTAAAAAAGAAAGAAATCTTTTTAAAAATACAAGTAGAAAGAAAAGAAGGCTGGAGATTTGTGAAAGAGTGAGAAAGTGGCAGGTGGTTTAAGTGCTTAGGCACAGTGTGTGCATGTGCTGGCGTGTTGGGGGGCATGATGATGTCAATAAAGTTCTGAAGTTTAAAGGAAGCTAAAACCCAAAGAGACATGTGGATTGAGTGAAAGCAGCAACATTAGTAGAATACATCAGTGAAAGTTTGAGAAAAATCGCAAAATCGAGGCAAAAGTTATCAATTTTCAAAGTTTAAGTGTAGAAACTGCTGGATAAGAAGATTATGAGAAGCTATGATGTCATGTGTGGACAGCAATATAATGAAAATATAAAGGGAATTCACCAAAAATTCATTTTTCATGAAAATTACACATTCCATCAACTCGATCCTGACATATGTTAAGGGTAGCAAGTATTCCTCCTGCTTGGTGGTAAGTGGTAAGTCAAGTGCTCTTTAATTATGCTAGAAAAGTGAATTTTTGTGGAATTTCCTTTATATTTTTTTGATATTGTTGTCCACACATGACATCATAACCTCTAATAGTCTCCTCAAACTATCACTGATGTGTTCTACTAATGTTGCTGCTTTTACTCAATCCACATTTCTCTTTGGGTTTTGGTTTCCCTTAATACCATTACTGACACGTAGTTTCAGATGAAAATGACTGAGAATGATGTTCAATGCACAATAATTTACAGAGAAAAATTCAATATAAAATATGGGAAGTGTAGGCATAGGAAATGGACACAAAGATATTGTCCAGTCCTTGCTTTCATCTTCTACTTGGTGATCTTCAGAAGATAAGAGGCATTTCAAATATAAACATGTTCTTTACTGCATTGAAAAGAAAAATCAAAAGGGTGAAGAAGGGAGGGGGTAGACTTTAACAGGGAGGGATTAAGGTAATAACAGGAGAAAAACAGAAACATTTGCCAGTTTTCTCGGAGGAACTGCAAGAATTTTGCCAGACAGAATGAGGCCAGAGGTTGCACCCCAAACTTGATGAAGTGGGGCAAACTTGACCCCCTCTCACCTATCACACACAATAATGAAAAAAAAAAAGTTTACTTCAGGAGGGGACACCCGGTTCCCCTTTAGGTTCAAACCTTGGAATGTTCTCCTCCTGAAAGAATGATATTGTGGGCAGATTTTTGCACAAACACATCCAAATCTTTCAAATGGATGTGAAAAACTTGGAAAAACTCTTCACAGTTTCAAGTGGCATGCATAAACTGTTGCTAAGATCAGCCAGATCAGAGCAAGTCTTGTTCATAATATCAACAAGCTGGGATTTGAGGCTTCACAACATCATTAAATATGGAGTTCCATCATTGAAACACATCAAGCCAAAGCTCACATATTACAGGCTTACACCCTTCTTGTACTAGTGGGATCAATTTATTTGCTCTAGATAATGATCACATGAATACTTGGTGGCCCAGTTTCAGAGACCAACACATTTCATGATTGTCTGTTTATAGAACATTTTGCTGATGTGCAGGGTGATATCACATTGCATTTGCAAAGGCACTATTCTCAAAATCACAGAATTGTGTGGATAAGAGCCCATACTACCATCAAACACAACATGTAAGAAAATTCAGAATTGAGAAATATAATATCACGCTATCTATTCAAAAGACGCAAACAAGACTACACATAGCTTTGATTGCCATTTGTATACAAGCTTATAACTCTGACCTTGATGTCTGGAAGGGGGGGGGGCTGGATGGATTAGAAAAATGAGGGGATTTAAAGGTACTGTTTACCATTGGGAGCAGTGATTTAAAAAAATGACTGAGTTATCACATCTGATTCATATGTGTAGGTCAGTCGTATCACAAAACATCCAACCTTATGAAAAGTTTGCAATGAAGTAAAAAATATAAGGAGATATCACTATTCTTCTTAATAAATCATAACTGTTGATGGTTTATTCCAGAAACAATCTTATCAACTATTGTTCACATTTTGTATATTTAACAATACTTAAAAGTGATTACACTGATTAACATTTTTACATTGGTTGTTTCTATCCCTGGTTGCGTTTGAGTGCTCAAAAGCGAAACAAAGCGAACTGAACCAGAGTGTACCGTACCGAACTGTGCCAGTTTTGGAGCGTTCGAGCGCTCTGTGGAGAAAGCGTACCTCACAAGTTATTTTAAGAAAAGGTCATGCTTGTTTGTAGCAAGAATGTCATTCAATTGTTGCTTGAACTACTTACAGCTGTCCCAAACAAAGAGAATCATGTTTTTGCATTGTGACGTATGTGCAAGATACGCTCATACTTAACAGCAAATTTTTGGAACGCTTTGGTACGCTTTTGGAGCACATCGGGAAGTGGACCACTTTTGGCTTGGTACAGTACAGTACAGTACACTTTAGGAGCGTTCGAGCGCTCCTCTGGCGCAGGTACGGTATGGTACAGTTTGCTTTGAGAGCGCTCGAACGCACCCCACTGACTATCGTGTCAGAACTATTTTGAAGCACTAGAGCTGGGTTTTTAATTCATCTGCAAATGGTAAATAATACCTTTAAAGCACTCTAGTATCAAAAAGGAGTGAGGTCAGAAGCACAGCTCCACTTTGAACCACATTTTAGCTTTATATTCCAATGACCCATGCAGACCCATATTTCCGAGGCAACCAGGAATAGATTTGTGATAACTAACACAAAAACAGGAAGGAAACGAAAAAAAAAAAAAATCTGCCAAAATCTGCCAAAGAAGATTTTATCACTATCATGGGAATTTAAAACATATTGGATTCCCAAACTTTTAACCTTAGTCATATAGTTGGGCTGGTTACCTACAATTGTATTACAGTGGAAATTGGAGATATGTACAGTAGGCCTATATACCACGTAGGCCCTATTTACAATTGTACTTTAATTGTACAATTGTCTCTTTTATAACATGAGACAAAAGATTTTTCCGATGTCACCTAGAACATAAAACATGGGACAGCATCAAGAACAGTCTTGTTAGGTCTAGGAATTGCAATACAGGGTAAGCTTGGTAAAAAAAAAGGAAGAAAAACAAAGAAACAAAAACAAATCATGAGAAGGCCCTATACTTCTTAAAATTTCATGTCATCTCCATGTACTCTGGGGCACATTCATGTTTCCCTTTTGTTGCTTGCATCTGATGAACAAGAAAGAATTTGTTCTCTGTCACTGTCTTTCCCTGCTTCCCAGTATCCACAGACTAACAATGTTCTGTTCAATGTCTATCAGTCATACATTTCCAATCAAATGTAACCCGCTACAACAAAAGGATCCAAAAGTCGGGGGAGGCCAATTTTCTGAAAATGGCATGATATTATTCCCGTACTCTTCTACTTTAATTTCCTATATAGCACAACTCATAAAACTACTCGGTTGCGGAGATATCGATGATTTTATTAGCGCATGTCAAGTGGTTGAGGAAATCAGAGTTTCGAGAAAAACGCCTTCAAAGTTGTCCTTCCGACACTATGGGGAGGCGAGACAGTTTTCACTGCTTGACAATAGAAGGCACGCTCCTAGCGACCTCCGCCATGTTCAGTCAAGCTTAGCACCAGCGGTCTACGCAAGACCAATTGGTAATCAGGATGCCACGCACTGACCAATAAGATCACTCCCTCGTTGCTAGGGGCGGAGTCTAGCTGCGGCGCTAAATCCAAATCTTCGGACACGTTTCTCTTACATTGAAAGTCGGAAAATCATGGCCCAGAAAAACGCTAATTTCTTGCCTTTCCTTTGGTTATTTAGCTTCGAAATTTCGCCAGATGATAAACAAAACAATAGACTACAAAATTATGCCAAAAACAGAAATCCGATAGTTTTGACCAATTTTGACGATGCAACTTCAAACTCGATTTTCTCGGCTCGGCCGTCAGTGACTTTAGGATCCTTTTGTTGTAGCGGGTCACAAATGGTTTCCTTCTACAGCACTATATACTGTAAATCACGATTTTTTCGCAGCATGAAATTTTTGCGAATTGGAGCCGACAGCCTTTTTCACAGCATGATATTTTCGGAAGTTGCCTCTAACATTCATTGCATATAGTGTAGACAAGAAATTCAAGTGCATTATAATTTTAGCGAATCTTGGCTCTTGCGAAATTAGCAAAATTAAAATGCACATGGACATTCCTCGTTTTACAATAACCATGCCAAATAAGAACCATCTCTTCAAGTGATTAACAGTCTAGGTGTGTACATTAGCAGAGAAACATCCAGGGATTTTTCAAGACTTTTGTTGAAAGTGGTTTGGTGAATACATCTATCTACACACTTCAAAGTTCTCACTTTGAACCAAAAAAATGAAAAAAGAATCTTACCTGCAACTTCTTGAATTCCTACATCTGTTTCACAGTCTTTTTGCTGCTCTTTCAAGATAATACTCACTACTCATTAACAAACAAACAAACAAAAAGTTTTGTCACATGACTCTCCTCAGTTCTTATTGCATATTATATATGCAAGTACATGAGTTACATCGTAATTCACATTCTTCACCTGCCTGGAGATACAATTGTAGTACCTAATACCACACAGTGCAGTAATAAGTTGCACACATGAAACACCATGCCAACTCCCCCCCCCCCCCCCCCCCCCCAAAAAAAAAAAAGTGAAAGTTTCTGAGGGGAGGGAAACTCCCAAGTTTATTCTCTAAACAAGTTTTTTATTTCCTTGTATTTGGTAAATTACCCCCCCCCCATTTTTCCCTCTTTTTGTTGGGGTGTTGCCAATGTGGATGGGCTTTATATATCACAGCATCATTTCATACACCTGTAGCTTATTTACCTTCATTCTCTTCTGTCACAATCCAAAGTGAATAATGGAAGTGGTAGGGGAGTTGAACTTGGAACATGGGTAGATTCTAGCACTCTGTCAGGTGCCGAAATATCCTGACCTTGAGTACCATTTAGCGGAAACCACAGAATTCTAGCTCTAAATGCTTTAATTCAACTCAGCTGAACACCTAACAGGAGGATTTTTAGCTCAAAGGTTCTCCAACCCCATCCCTTTCCACACCCACCATTTCTTAAAGGCACATATAAGGCCCGGTCAGACTGGCAAAAGATCGAGAAGTTTAAGATCGAGAAGTTTTGCCAGTGTGACTGCAAACTTCCCACAGAACTTCCTGCCAAAACTTTTTGATCAAAGTTTTTGCAAAACTTTCCACATGTCATACTGAGATATGGCTACATCCCTGCAGAGATATCAAGTCCATTCCTCATATTCCTTTGCTTCTACAGAGGTATGATTCTGTAGACTAGAGACAGAGATATCAAACAAATTCATCTAAAATTTCTTTGGTTCTTCTGACATATGGCTATGTAGCTGCAGAGATATCAAAGAAAACCATCCATCCGTGGTTCTGTAGAAGAACCAAGCTGGGACTCCTAAACAACTTCCGCGAGAGTCTCAAGCACAATTTCCTGTGTCACTCAGCGCTGATGGAGATTCAACATGGTGTGAGGCCAATTTCCACAGATTCGGGGAGGCACAAATAAAAGTGTCAAATAAGGCATTTTTGCAATTTTGATCCATTTTCTGATGTTTTGTTCCCACCATACTTTCAGCCACTACATAAAATGAAAAGGAAAATATAGCACTACACTGAAATGCTGCTTTTATATTTTGTTGATTTTAAGAGTTTAGGGGTAGCATTTCTAAATATCCCCCTTTTTAAATGAAAAACAGCAAAACAGTCTGTGAAACTGAACCAATATAGATGAAGATATCATCTCCTCACAGCTTTTGAGACCAAACATGGATTTTTCATGCTTTGATCAAAGCATGAAGCAAAAAAAAAAAACAAAACTGGAGTGATGCCCATACAACATTCCATGCTCAAAGCAGGAATTATGTCATTAGTGCGACGCATTGTTTAGTAACCCTACAAGTATGCACAGTGAAGCTTGAGCGGTACCTAAGGCTGCGCTTATCATCTTTCCCACGTTTGAAACATGTTTTGATACCCATAAAATGCATTTGCAAAGGCCTTTGGGATTGCATTTCTTGAGTTGTTACATTTATCATCTCTTTTGTGACACAAGAGGGGAGCCTTGACCTGAGGAGCAGAGATGTGTAGTTGGCAGAGGTTGGCATGGACACGTTTGAGCTATACACGCATTTCAAAATGAGTTTGTGTTTATCATCTCCACAGAAACATGTTTCTGGCTAAAACGTATTTGCAATCACACTTTTTGCGGCACTTCAGAAAGGCACTTCTAACCTCATACGTAAATCAAAACAGCTTTGAATCTATTAATATCAAGTGCCAAAATCTCTCTGAAAGTTGTTTGGAAACTTATTTCTATGCCAGAAGTGATATTGTGCACCCCTAGAAAGGTGTACACATCTATTTACTGCAGGACCTTCAGAAAATTATGTTTCTGAGAAAGCCTGATTACGTTCAGCATGATTGCAACAACTGGCAAAATCACACTAAAAATGGTGCAAAATATGTCGCGCAGTGTTCAGAGAGCTCAAATGGCAATCACTCTTCATGATACCAAGTACTACAGGCTTGATATTGAAGACTTGAACAATATTTCATATAAACAAAATTATTGTTTCCCATCACACGAATGAGCTGTAGGTACATAGTAATCCAATGTGGCCTATAATTTTCCTCCTGAAAAGAGATAATACTTGGTTTCTTACTAGTTATTCTCTCAGTTTGGTCATCAATTGTGATTTAAATTAAAGTGAAATTGTCATGCAGGTCATAATTCACAAAATATTATACTTGTGAAGCATGAGGCATGTATATGAAGCATTTCAGTATTGATACCCTCACTGTACAAATAATCAAGCATCGTTGAGGAAAAAAGAACAGCATCTACATTCAACATATACCAGACTGTGAAACCAGAAATATTTATGGCATGAAACTTTCACGACTCACCACTGGCATTCAATGAAATGCATACACACTATTGCATGCATTTTACTTTCACAAATCTAGGCTCCTCACAAAATTCGCAATCTCATGCCCAAGATAATTCCTGGCTTTATAGTAATTGGTGTCCACGGCTAAAGTTGAAGTTGCGATTTCCTTGGTCCTACATATTGGGATAAATGATGGTGGATCTGAGCAAAACATATAATCTTGGCCCGCTGATGACGAGTCCCGAGTATTCTAGGGCAAGCGTCAATGGGAAATGCATGTTGTAGCAAAATCAAACCATCCTCAGTGGGTTAAGATGTACCTGTAGGATTATGTACTCCTTTATAAAATTTGCTATTTCCACAATTAAAGAAGAAAAAGGAGTCCCCTCAGTCAAACAGGAAGAACAATATGTGACCCGCTACAACAAAAGGGTCCTAAAGTCGCGCACGGTCGAAGCCGTGAAAATCGAGTTTGAAGTCAGAGCATCAAAATTGGTCAAAACTTACGATTTTCTGATTTTGACATATTATTGTAGTCTGACATATCTTCTATCATCTGTCGAAATTTTGAAGCAAAATGGTGAAAGGAAAGACCAAAAAATTGCATTTTTCTGGGCCATGTTTTTTGGCGTTTCAACGAAGCAGAAACTGGTTCCAAAATTTGGATTGAGCGCTACAGATAGGCTCCGCCCCTAACAACGACCAGAGTGATCTCATTGGTCAGTTTGCTGCTTGCCGCTAACCAAAGTGTGAAGCTCACACACTGCCCAGTCGACTGGTGCGTGCAGGCGGGGTGCGCTAAGCCCAGCCGCTTCTCCTGGCATCCTGGTCACTGATTGGTCGGTGAGGAGACCGCCGATGCTGTGCTTGAATGAGCATTTCGGGAGTTGCTAGGGCTTGCCTTCTATTGTCCGGAGTTGAAAACTGACTTGCGTGTCCCTTGATCGTGATTGCGTTGCAAGGAAAACTTTTACGGTGCTTTTCTCGAAACAGTGATTTCCCAGACGTCTCGACATGCTCTCTTTTAAACATCGATATCTCCGCAGCCAATTATTTTTATGAGATGTGTTATATATCAATTTAAAGCAGAAAGATTAGGAAATTATGCCATGCAATTTTCAAATAATTGACCTCGCCCGACTTTAGGATCATTTTGTTGTAGCGGGTCACATATTCCCTTTAAATACAACTACAGTGGACTCCTGTTATAACGAAAGCCTCCGGACCCGCAATTTTCTTTCGCTGTATCGAAATTTCGTTATAACTGAACAAGCAAACAATACAGAACAAAGAGTGGATAATTTTGCGGCCTAATGTTTACTTCGTTGAAACCGGAATTTCGTTATAACCGTGTTCGTTATAACAGGAGTGCACTGTACACTGTGGCTGTAACAGAGATATAGTCAGTCATTTATATACCAAGGGGATTAACGTTAAAATGTCCGAGCTACAACAGACTGTGAAAAGTATCACTATACTTTGCTGAAAGTGTGAAAGGCCCGATCAATCAAGGCAATGGAAGTCAAAATTGAGTATGACAGACTGAAGGTCCATTATTGCTTGTGACTAACAGGCTCATTCCCAGGTCTTTCCCTCCTCACTGTAGTCTCATTTCTACCCCCCCCCCCCCATGCCTTCAAATGTTGTTCCTTCCAAACAGCCGCCAACGTGACTCTTCTGATACAATGTGAGAATCGGAGCTTGGCTCTTTCTGCCAGAAGTCTGCAATGGATACTTCCTGTGACACGCAATGAAGCAGCAATGCACGAGAACAGAGTGAAGAGCTTGATGGCATGAAAAATGTTTACAACAGCAAAACACTCATGGCAGTA
The DNA here is from genome assembly GCF_040938485.1 of Diadema antillarum. Lineage (NCBI taxonomy): Eukaryota > Metazoa > Echinodermata > Echinoidea > Diadematoida > Diadematidae > Diadema > Diadema antillarum. The sequence continues at coordinate 23,252 of NW_027271900.1, forward strand.
GTGTACAGGCCTGAAACACACTGCCATTTTACAGTTTCTGCAACAGCCACCACTAACACTACCACCACCACAACCACTATTTCTACTTCTCATACTACAGATACCATTAGCACTACTATTACCACTACTAGTTCTAAACACAACTGGTACTATGAATGCTAAAGTACAGGGGAACCTTGTTATAATGAGGACCTAAAAGCCATGACAAGTGCCTTGTATCAGGTTTCTCATTACATCAGCAGGCCTCGAATTAACCGACGGCCACCGACGGCCATGGCCGTCGGTGCCCCTCTCGTTGGCCGCAATGCCTTTTGTTTTTTGATCAAAGTTACGGCCAAAAAAAATGTGCCCTTTTTCTTGGGGCCGTGCTGCCCTTTTAGAATGAAAGTTATTATTTATGACGTATGAGGTACAGTCGAATCAAGGAAAAAAAATCCGTCATGTACACCCAATTTTATAAGGCCAACTTGGGACCATGTATGCCCATCGACGTTTGGAAGGTAAGCAATCACTAAAACTTACGGATAAATGAACGATCTTTCAATCTGGACACACACAAAAGCTGCAAATACGAGATAAACTTACATCGGCCTTGTGCAGTAACGATGTATCAATCTGGCCATAGACAACACCTGTAACAACACTGCTGTATGCTACCGATGTCAGTCTACCAAGCTACCAACAGCCAACCTAGTAGCTGGAATACGCGATGTACAGGTATCATTACTAAATTACCGATACCGTAAAACTTATCAATGTACAAGTATCAATATGGCCATAGACAAAAGCTGTAAAATACGGAGTAGGATCGACACTATGTCACCGTAAATATGAACAATGTGTGAAGCATGCATGCATATCCATGTCGTTCGTTTGCTCTTCATTTCACGAGGCCAGCTAGGATAGCATAGCTACACTGTAGCTAGCTAGCTAGCTAGCTAGAGGCAGCAGCTGCAGAGAGGCTTTTGCAATGGACTCGCGTGCACACAGCGATCGGATCGGAGAGCGCTTGCCCGTTGCGCGTCGTGTGTGCAAGTCCAATGTTCTCTGTGTGCTTGTGCTGAAATTATAGCGAGCTGCCTTTTGCAAAAGGCTAGCACTGTGCATACAAGCATGGTACAAGAGACACACGTTACTGGTAGTGCAGGAGTGTACTACCGTACGCACCGTACGTCCTGCCGTATGATCCCTCTGCTACACTTGTTGATGTTTTTCTTATTTTTCGTAATGAACCTTCCAGTCTGACATGCGTCAATATACGAGACACCCTCTGCTATGTATGACAGCAAAGATCGTACTGTACACTCATGAGTACGATATGCATGACACATGTACGACGATTGAAAGGCGAAACAATAGCAAGTGAGTACCGAGACAAGTCTCGCATTTTGCGTCTTCCACATTTTGCTATGCCCTTTCTCAAAGTCTCTTTAATAAGCTTGAACAACTTTCCTGATCTCAAATATCATACCTTCAGTTCACTCGCGTCCCGATATATCTGATTCAAACTAAAAGTATCTTTCCGAGATACGAGACGACGTGTACGTACATGTACGCCCGACCGGCTTTTACCGTCCCGACTGCCTCCGCAGCGCAGTGGCCGCGAGTATGTACATGTACTAGCTAGCTAGGCAGCGCATATTCAGATAGAGTAGTAAAGAGTGAACTCCAAATTCACCAAGAAAAAAGAAAAATCCCACGATGCCAAGGTGTGCCAGACTGGGGAATGGGGAGGGGTGGAGAGAGAGAGAGACCAATCAACAGAAGAAACCGCGCATACTGGCGCATTCTTGGAGGTCATGAACTGTCTGTCACAGACTAATCATAGCAATCTACACGCGAGCGCAAATTCCTTTGCCTTGCGGTTTTGCCAGCCAGCTGTCGAAATGTGCTTTGAAGTTTCATGGCAGCCTGGCCTGGCTGGCCTGAAAGGGTGTCGAGTTTCAATCAATACCTACATATGTACTGTTGTTTTATTCCCGTTTTAAAAAATGTCGTTTCACCTGATAGAAACGCGGAGATCGGGAATGTGTTACAGCTGTAGGGAAGAGGTTTTTGTTGTGTGTTGCACTTTGTGTGTGTGTGTGTGTGTGTGTGTTTGTTTGTTTTTCTCGGTTTGTTTTTCTTCTTTCTTTCTTCATAAACACCAAACATGCCCTTTCCAATGTGGCTTTGGTGCCCCTCTGACTGACTTAAGTGCCCTGGCCTCTTGGAAAAAGTGCCCTTTTCTAAATGGCCTTGCCCCTCCAAAATCCTATTTCGAGGCCTGCATCAGGATACACAAACGAAGAAAAAAAAATAGACAGGGACCTGCATAATCACCGTGTTATATTTGACCTCTCTATATTAATTGAGGATGAGTACCGTGCAAGTGTGTATGGGAAACGTGCGTTGTAGCAAAATCAGTCCATCCTCAACGGGTTAATGCTTCCACGTACTACTACTACTATCTACTGTACAACGTGACAGCTACAACATACTACTATCATTACAACAAACGTAATACTAACACATACGTACCTTTTCTACTACTACTACTACTACTACTGTACTACTACTACTACAAATTTGTACTTCAACTGCTACTATTGCTATCATAATTCTTTTATAACTACTCGTACTACTCCATCTCAAGTGCACTCACGTTATAATGGACATGGTTGTAACAAAGTTCTTGTTACAGCTCATTGAAATCTTGGGGTCCATAAACCATCATCTTTGTATATACTTTACTGTTCTGCTATGAAGAAATTTCAATGTAACAATTCCTAAGGACTCCATTATAATGGCCGTTGTCTGTACTATTAAGATCAGGGCAAAGTACTGCATTACCATCATGACTGCTACTTTCATGGCTACTACTTTTCCTTTATAGATTGGATTACACTTTTGTTTGATCTGTTTTTCCCTTTTATCCTCAACTTCTACCCTTAACTCTTCATGTGCCATGGTGGAAACCCCCTGTGTGCCACGTTATTCTGAGACACGAAGATAGTCATGCTTAGAGAAAGAATTCTGTTTTTCCAATCTGTATACAAAATTTCTGTTAAGCTGGACATAATAGTGAGCAAAGTTAAAGAGGAATGCCAAACTTTGCTTCCATATACAATGTATAACAATTCTATTTTCAATTTTTCTTCTGAATTACCAGCTGCTACATTACTGTAAAGGAATGACTTTTGCACATAGAATAGTGACAGAAACTTAAAGTATACATGCAAAATCTAGTTGGGAACACCGCTTGATAGTCATTCACCTCATAGAGTGCAAGTCGTATGTGAGAGGAACAAAAGCACGAGAAATGCTTTGATTGTACCGCGAGATTAGCGATTTATCGATCGGTTTTGGCGGCTTTGTTTGTTGAGCAGAATATGCGAAGTTGGCACGCCGCCCACTGAGTGGGACGTGCGAACGTGGCACATAAAGAGTTAAGGTACAAGATGAAATTACCATGATCAAAAGTGAAAGACACATATTGACTTCATTTGGAACTTACGACCAGAAAGGAAAGCAATAGGAACATGCCGCCTGAACTGATATCAAGAGCAAATGGAAAGTGAAGAAAACTGTCATTCTGATTCTGAAGCGTGGTACAAAGAATAGAAAGTGATATACTCATGGGCCATTTTCACACTGGTCGAAAAACATGATTGCAATGCTGAGGGCCTGAATTACAATTACACTTACAACGATTACAATTATCATCCATACATATGGCCGAGGAAGGCTTTGTGGATTCTGCTGTTTTGACTTTCAGAGCGAGGAGATTGAGAAGGTGTGGCTCCTTTTTGAGCTCCCATCAATCTCTGTTGAGCAGTAATTAGCGTGTAATTTGACTGCAGCGTGAGCATTCATTTCAGGAGCGCACTTTTTTCTGCTGAAGTGGTTGAAAGGTAACTATAAGCTCTGCCCTCCAAAGCACAAGATGGAGGTCAATCCGTACACATGACTGTTTCTTTATTAAAGCCAAAACATAGTTCTGGTACGCCTGCAAAAGTTGTCAAATTTCCCTCCCAAATGTGAACGTATGCCTAGGAAATGTGCGGAATAACGCTGTAATAACAAGATATTCAATGGGTGACGACGAAAATGCGAAATATTAACCAAAAAGGTTCAGTCTCAGAACTTACCCGAACGGGGTCAGGCTAAACTCGGACTCGGGGATAACTCGGCCTCGCTTTGACGGCGGGCTGAGTTAGGTCGTCCCTCTGGATTGTACAGTGTTGTACTATGGAAGCGGCCTGTATAAACTAGTGCTTTGCGTTCTGGCTACTCGCAGTAATGGTCCGAGTTGTTACAACGCGCGCATCAAAAAACCTCTTTGGCGCGCACGCAAAATTAGTGTGCGCCTATCAAGCACCTCTAAAAACAATCAAAGACGCTTGATAAACAACAACAAAAACTTCTAAGACAGCGCGTCTCAGCAACTGAGGTGATGTGCGTATAGGCATGAGGACCGCACGCTGTCCATTTGTTTTGTACAGGATTAGCACGCACTTTCCTGTCTGTTCAGTTAGGCCTCGTTTGGTATTATACAGTAGAATATGGCGATCACGAACTGCGTGTAAATTGTCTGAAATAGGGTCGAGTTTTCCCTGAGACCGAGTTAGTCTGGATCCTTCTGGAATAAAAGTCGGTTTTCTGACTTTTATTATTTTTCTCAAAATACTCCAAAACAACTCATCATCCCGGCAAATCGTGTCAGCCAGGTAAGTTTCTTTGTAGACTCTCTCGATATATTGCAAGCAAATATGAAATGGTGCCAGATGGGTTCTCAAACCCTTACCAAAACTATGTTTTCATTTCAAGTATATCAGGAGAATCGTGATTGGAAAACACCTCTAGACCATCATTTGAATTAAGAGTGGGTTTAGGATTCATATCACCTTCTGCAATTCCAGTTTGCATACACACGGCTAAAGTGCGTCATTTGAATTTTGGTTGTAGAGATGCCATATCAAAATAGTGATTCATATTTATGCACTCTCGGTACGTGTGAAAACAGCCTTGATCACAACAAGTAACAACAAAAACTGAGGAAGTGCAATGTACATTGTATGTCGTCTGAGATTGTGTGGGCACGTGTAGCATATTATGTAAAGAAAAACAAAGAGAGGAAGAGACGAATGGATAGCTTTCATATTGACCTATAATGAAAAACAAAACATGTATGACACGAAAATAGCACACCACTACTCCAGAAAACAGACTGTACACAAACAAGCAACATAAATATGGTGGCATGACCCTGTAAAAAATGAGTGTATGAGGATTCACCCCATAAGATAGGGCCTACAAGTGTATTCCTACAGGTTTGTTAGAAAGAAAGGAAAACAGAAAGGGAAAGAACAGGATTCAAACACATTCACTTCAAAGGGCATGGTGTGTTATTAGAAACGATGAAATAGGATCCAACGCTATGTGGCATGAAATCTGACCAGCTGCCTGGAAATTGAAAGTGCCCTCGACTTCCACCGCACCGCAAGTTATAAAAGAACATGTCACTGATGCTCACATTTCCACAAACTCTGGTCTTGATGTGATTCAAAGAAAGATGGTGCACTTCCTTTTAATTTCATGTGTCACGATAGCTAAGATATTTTTAGACGACATCAGTCCCTCCTGGTTAAAAAGCGCAGAGCTTGGCAAATTTTCACCTTTTTTTTCTCTTAATCCGTTGAGGACGAGTCCCGAGTATACTTGGGCAAGCATCTATGAGAAATGTGTGTTGTAGAAAAATCAAACAGTCCTCAACGGGTTAAGATCAATTTTCTGTTTTTCACGTATAGGCAGCTTTTAAGGGGGTTTAAAAAGGAAAACCACACATATCAAGGACTCCCATTTCTTTACTTGTTCAGGAGAGCTTGTTCTGAACAGGTGTTGTAGTCAGGGAGGTGTGTAGAGCCCTTGCCTTCAGGTTAAAAGGTCATTAGTTCAATCCCATCACTTGACATGGTGTGCTTCACACGTCTCTCAACACACCTCTGAATCTGTGACGCCATGTATATTAAATCAAAGCCATTTTTCGGTCAAGATCAAGTGGTGGTGGTGGTGGTGGTGGTGGGGGGGTTATCCATAGGAGGTAAGGTATGATACTTCAAATTTTGAAGTATAGGGTGTGTTCACACCCATCCATTTATCCACACATGCCCATAGCCACACACACATATAAATATAATGTAGGGCCTACACAAATGGAAAGATGGTTGGGACGTGCCTCGCATCAATGCACTGACATACAATGATTTCCATTCCTTTTCTCACAGCGGTTTGGATTCAGTGTGAACCCAGACTGGAGTGATCGATTCCTAACCTCGTCTTCAACTCGTACAAGTCATATCAGAAAGATGTCACATCACAAAGATCCTGGTGCACATGTCCCATGAGAGACTAGCCTCTTTCAGATAGACCAACTTTGATGGTTACCAATACCTGGTACACCCCTGAGGATTCAATGGGGGAACTAAATTCAGTGTGAAATCACATGGGTGACACATTTCTTCTCTACCCTTCAGACCAGAATGCAAATAAAAACAAAAAAAAAACAAAAAAAAAACAGCTATATGTAGTTGTATAAATTCTTCTCCTTCATCACTGGCAAGGTAGGGTGCTTGCCCTGCCATAAGATGGCACAGAGAAATTCATCGGTGCTTGAAACATGGAAACTTACAAACATAGTGTCACAAATGTACACACTAGTAGTTATGTACATGTATGATGTACTGTATGCATGGTTGTTTTAATGTGTATGTACACAGGTTGACCAGATTAATGGAGAACATTCTATGTGGTATAGATATAGTACATACAGGCTGACCAGATCAGTGGAGAATTTTCTAGGTGGTATGCAATGTAGCTATACAGTACATGCATATAGCAGGAAATACATTATAGCTCACTCAATCTAGATTGATTTCACCCATTCCAGAATGTTCTGGGAAGTGCTAACATATTTGGCTGAGTGAGGCACTGTCCCTGTAGCCCAATGTGATTGGTAGTTATTCTTGGTAATGATGTTTTGTACATAGATAGGCAGTGAGTCATCCAGGTTTCCTGGAACTTGGACTGGCTAGTAGGTTGGAGAGAGTTATAGAATGTGCTAGAAGGGGGTGAATGGATAGTATATAAGCCAGAGAAATTCTGCAGTAGGCAGAGTACCCAACACCTCTGCTCTGAGAGTTACGTCACTTCTGGCTCTGAAGCGACTTGTTATAGTCAGTCCTGTGTTACCTGCTGACCTGTTATGTTTGTGGAAATAAGGCCTGGGAGACATTTTGCCTGCAGATAATTGATTTGCCTTCATTGGGGAAAGACACCATTTTTGTGTCAATGGACATTACTACGGAAAAGCTGTGACGGGCTGGATTCCTAGCTGGACAATATTAAGTGAATCATCATTCAACGCATCAACTGGACGTGGTCATCACAACATTTGGACTCTGCACGTTTTGCCGTGGACGTATATCGTGGATTTTACCCCAGATCTATACCGTGGACCATCGTAACCTGTACCTCTGGAGTTATGTCAGAGGAATCATTCATCGGTGCATCGCGGATCATTCGTTTGTGCATCGAGCATCGTATTTGGACATTTCCAGGGATATTGCGTGTAATGCGTACGTAAGTGATTCCATTACTGACTATATTTGTTTCTATTGATCATTATTGTACTGATGTGAAACCGATTACCAGTCTGTACCCACAATATCACTGTTAATAAACCGCCTGAACATCAGTTGATTGTTTCTTTTGTGCGATCATTCTCAGAGTGATTTTGGTCGTAACAAAATTGGGGGCTTGTGTCCGAGAAGTGAATTTAAGCCAAAATTTAGAATTTGGAACGTTCCGGAATCCAGAATATTGGTACAGACAAAATACCGGTTGAGTTGATTGTTCAATTGTATATTGTGTGTAATACATTGTGACAATGTCAATCAGTACAATGGATGTTCAGGCATTTGTTCAGAGGACAGATTTGTCCCTCAAAGATTTGCAAAGGTTACGCAAATGTGATTTGACTGCTATTGCACAGCATTTAAATGTAGATGTTCCACAAGGTGCAAGAAAGGCAGAGATTCTTGACTTAGTAGCTGGTCACATGGAGCTCAAAGAAGAAATTAACACTCCAGATCAAGCTCAAATTTCTGATCAGACACGGCTTGAGCTTGCTAAATTGGAAATAAAGGAGAGAGAAAGAGCAAGGGAATTAGAACTGGAGAAAGAGAAGATGAGACTAGAACTGGAAATGAAGGAGAGAGAAAGGGCAAGGGAATTAGAATTGGAGAAAGAAATTGAAATGAAGAAACTTGAAGTGGAGCAACAACTGAAATTGCGTGAGATGGAATTGACTCATGCACAGACTGTTGGAAATCGTGAAAGGGCTCCCTCTGAATTTGATTTGGCCAAGAACATTCGATTGGTGCCAAAGTTTGAAGAAAACAGAGTTGATGCATACTTTGTGTCATTTGAGAAGGTGGCTAACAGTTTGAAATGGCCACAGGAATTTTGGCCCATGCTCCTGCAAAGTGTGTTTGTCGGCAAAGCAGCCGATGTGTACTCATCTCTCTCTGAAGAGCAATCACGTGACTATGCTACAGTCAAGAAAGCAGTGTTGAATGCTTATGAGTTGGTGCCAGAGGCGTACAGACACAAGTTCAGAAATTCGTACCGCAGACCAGGCCAGACACATGTTGAGTTTGCTCGTGAAAAAGAAATGATGTTTGATAGGTGGTACAGGTCCCTGAAAGTGGATCAGGATTTTGATAACCTACGTGAGGTTGTTCTCTTGGAAGAATTCAAAAAGAGTGTTGCTTTCAGTGTGAGGTCACATTTGGATGATCACAAAGTGACAAGTTTGCATAAAGCAGCCTTGATGGCTGATGAGTATGAGCTGACCCACAGAAATGACAACAGACCACCTTTCAGGAATTTCTCTGGAAATAAGAGAGACAAAAATCAGTCGAGCAGTCCAAAGAATGCTGGTTCTGAAAAAGGCACGAGTTCTGAAACTTCATCGGCACCAAAGCCTCAATCTGACAAAGGGTCCAGTACAAGTGCAAATGTCATCAAATGTTTTCACTGTAACAAGACAGGGCATGTAAAGTCACAGTGTTGGAAGTTGCAAAACAAAACAAAGAAGGACTTGGGATTTGTTATGTCAAAAAGTGTCCTACCCGAAAACAGTGTCCCGTTCAGTGAAACACAGGCCATTGAAAGTCAATCTCCCAAATTCAAAGATAGGATGAAGCAGGTGGATGAGAGCTATCGTAGCTTTTTGTTTGATGGTGAGGTGACCCCATGTACTTCTGGTGAGGCAGGTAAGCCAGTGGTCATCCTGAGGGATACGGGGGCCTCTCAGTCGTTGATGGTGGATGGTGGTATGACTTTTCCACCAGATAGTGCAGTGAATGCAAAAGTCTTGATTCAGACTGTTGATGGCAGTTATATGTCAGTGCCACTGTATAGAGTGGATTTGAAGTGTGACCTAGTTTCTGGTCCTGTTACTGTTGGAGTTGTTCCTGAGTTGCCCATGGCAGGCATTGACTTTTTGTTGGGGAATGACTTGGCTGGGGACAAGGTGGTTGCGTCTCCAGTTGTTTCGGATAAACCAGTGGTGGTTGCTGAAACTGAGCAGTTGCAGGAGGAGTTTCCTGGGATTTTCCCAGATTGTGTTGTGACTAGGTCTCAGGCTCGTAGAGCTGTTCAAGATGATGCGGATTCTGTTGATGTGGAGGAGAATTCCGGTGTTTGGTTGGCAGAAACCTTTTTCAAGGATTTGAATGATGGGGTTGCTGTATTAGGCTCCAAGGCTAACAGTGATGGGCTGTTTAGCAAGTCTTCCTTGGTTGAAGCACAGCAGGCAGACTCTGAGTTGAAAGGCTTGTCTCAGACGGCGTGTTCTGAGGCTGAGGCTGAAAAGGTCCCTGAGTGCTATTATGTCAAAGATGGCATTTTGATGAGGAAGTGGAGACCTCCCCATAGGCCAGCTGATGAGGATTGGACGGTGGTCCGTCAAGTTGTTGTCCCTCCTAGTTACCGCGGTGAGATCTTGAGGATTGCTCACGAGTTACCAGTTGGCGGCCATTTAGGCGTCAGAAAGACAAAGGATCGGATCATGAGGCATTTCTATTGGCCGGGGTTGAATGTGGATGTGGCTGAGTTTTGCAAGACTTGTCACACATGTCAGGTGGCTGGTAAACCACAGCATTCGGTGAAGCCGGCGCCATTGATTCCGATACCTGCGTTTGAAGAACCATTCAGTCGGGTTCTAGTTGACTGTGTTGGACCTTTGCCTAGGACTAGGTCGGGTCACAAGTACCTCTTGACAATCATGGATATGTCTACACGGTTTCCAGAGGCTATCCCATTGAGAAATATCACTGCTAAGACTGTGGTAGATGCTCTAGTGCAGTTTTTCACTAGGTATGGGTTGCCCAAGGAAGTGCAGTCTGACCAAGGGTCAAATTTCATGTCAGGCATATTTCAAGAGGTGATGTATCGTTTGGGTGTGAAGCAGCTGAAGTCGTCAGCTTATCATCCCCAATCCCAAGGTGCGTTGGAGCGCTACCACCAGACCCTAAAGACAATGATTAGGGCATTTTGTGAGGAGTATCCCGAGGATTGGGATAAGGGCATCCCTTTCCTGCTGTTTGCAACGAGGGACTCCCCAAATGAGTCGACGGGTTTCAGCCCATTTGAGTTGGTGTACGGTCATGAAGTCAGGGGCCCACTGAAGCTCATCAAAGAGAAATTCATGACGGAGGATGATGAGGTCCACCTACTTGACTACGTGTCAAAGTTTCGTGAAAGGCTTTCAAAGGCTTGTGAGGTAGCTAAGGAACACTTGAAAGTGTCACAAGACTCTATGAAGAGAAAGGCAGACAAAAATGCCAAAGCCCGAACTTTCAACCCAGGTGACAAAGTTCTTGTACTGCTGCCCATACAAGGTGAACCACTGAAAGCCAAGTTCAGTGGCCCGTACTATGTCAAAAAGAAACTCAATGATGTGAACTATGTGATCAGTACGCCAGACAGACGAAAAGATCAGAGGGTGTGTCACATAAACATGCTGAAAGAGTACTATGAGAGAAAGGCTAGTCAGCCGGTAGGCGTAGCTCAGGTGGTAGTAGAAGAAGTAGATGAAGAGGGAGAAGCTCAAGATGAGAATGGAAGTGAGCCCTCTAGTGCCAGGTTGTCTAACTCAGAGATGTTAGGGAAAATAGATGAGGCACTGAACTACCTACCTGAAAATCAGAGGAAAGATGTGACTAGTCTGTTACATGAGTACAAAGAACTGTGTAAAGACAAACCAGACTGCACCCCTCTGGCTGTACATGATGTTGATGTAGGAGATGCTGACCCTATCAAGCAAAACCCTTACAGACTAAACCCGAGCAAACTGCAAAAAGTAAGGGAAGAGGTTCAATACATGCTAGACAATGACATAATAGAACCGAGTAAAAGCAGTTGGAGCTCCCCAATCGTCATGGTGCCCAAACCGGATGGGTCTCAGAGATTCTGTATAGATTACAGAAAGGTGAATGCCGTGACGAAAACAGACTCTTTCCCCATTCCCAGACTAGAAGATTGCATTGACAGGGTCGGAAATTCTGCATATGTCAGTAAAATAGACCTTCTAAAGGGATACTGGCAAGTGCCCTTGACCGACAAAGCCAGAGAGATTTCTGCCTTTGCTACACCAGATGGCTTGTTCCAATGCAAAGTAATGCCATTCGGCATGAAAAATGCTCCAGCCACCTTCCAACGGCTGACAAACCAAATCATTGCCGGACTTGACAATTGTGTAGTATACATTGATGACATCCTAGTGTATAGTGACACGTGGGAGGAGCACATTACACACTTGCGGCAACTTTTTGATCGACTCAAGGAGGCCGGATTGGTGATTAATCTGGCAAAGAGTGAATTTGCAAAGGCCAAAGTGGTGTATCTCGGGCATGTAGTCGGTCAGGGACAAGTATTGCCAAGAGAAGCCAAGGTAGAGGCTATACTAGGCTTTCCCATCCCCCAATCCAAGAAGGAGTTGCTCAGATTTCTGGGCATGGCTGGTTTCTACAGGAAATTTGTACCGAATTTCAGCACTGTAGTCACCCCCCTAACAAACCTGCTGAAGGGCAAGGCAAAGTACACCTGGGCTGATGAGTGTCAAAGAGCCTTCGAGAAACTAAAGGCAGTCCTTGCTAATGAGCCTGTTTTGGCAGCTCCTGACTTCTCAAAGCCATTCAAAGTGGCAATAGATGCTAGCGATGTAGGAGTGGGAGCAGTTTTGCTCCAAGAAGATGAAGAAGGCACTGAACGGCCAGTTAGCTACTTCTCCAAAAAACTGAATGCATACCAGAAGAAGTACTCCACAATTGAGAAGGAGGCTCTGAGTCTCATCCTTGCCCTCCAGCAATACGAAGTGTACTTGACAAATAGCAAAGGGGAGATCACGGTCTATACTGACCACAACCCCTTGGTCTTTTTAGACCGGTTCAAAATGAAGAACAACAGGTTGTTCAGATGGAGCATGATGACGCAGCCATATGCACTCAAAATCAAACATGTGGCAGGCAAGAACAATGTAATTGCCGACGCTCTGTCAAGAGTGTAACATGAAGAGAGTATCAAAGGTGAAAAGTTTTCACCGTATATCATTTCCAGTGTATGTGTTTAGCATATTCATTAATGTGTGCAAAACAGTTTGATATGATTGTATAAGCTCTGAGAATCCAAGCAATATTATTGTAAATGGTATCCATGAAAAGATAACATGGAATTAATACAGCTATCCAAAAGGCATATGATAGTATGTGATTATTGTTGCTTGACTTGGATTTTACCTCACATTCATTGTAAATAATAATGAGAAATTGTGAAGGTAAAAGAAACCCTTGCTACGGCAAGGCTTTCTTTTTCCCATGGGGGATGGTGTCACAAATGTACACACTAGTAGTTATGTACATGTATGATGTACTGTATGCATGGTTGTTTTAATGTGTATGTACACAGGTTGACCAGATTAATGGAGAACATTCTATGTGGTATAGATATAGTACATACAGGCTGACCAGATCAGTGGAGAATTTTCTAGGTGGTATGCAATGTAGCTATACAGTACATGCATATAGCAGGAAATACATTATAGCTCACTCAATCTAGATTGATTTCACCCATTCCAGAATGTTCTGGGAAGTGCTAACATATTTGGCTGAGTGAGGCACTGTCCCTGTAGCCCAATGTGATTGGTAGTTATTCTTGGTAATGATGTTTTGTACATAGATAGGCAGTGAGTCATCCAGGTTTCCTGGAACTTGGACTGGCTAGTAGGTTGGAGAGAGTTATAGAATGTGCTAGAAGGGGGTGAATGGATAGTATATAAGCCAGAGAAATTCTGCAGTAGGCAGAGTACCCAACACCTCTGCTCTGAGAGTTACGTCACTTCTGGCTCTGAAGCGACTTGTTATAGTCAGTCCTGTGTTACCTGCTGACCTGTTATGTTTGTGGAAATAAGGCCTGGGAGACATTTTGCCTGCAGATAATTGATTTGCCTTCATTGGGGAAAGACACCATTTTTGTGTCAATGGACATTACTACGGAAAAGCTGTGACGGGCTGGATTCCTAGCTGGACAATATTAAGTGAATCATCATTCAACGCATCAACTGGACGTGGTCATCACAACATTTGGACTCTGCACGTTTTGCCGTGGACGTATATCGTGGATTTTACCCCAGATCTATACCGTGGACCATCGTAACCTGTACCTCTGGAGTTATGTCAGAGGAATCATTCATCGGTGCATCGCGGATCATTCGTTTGTGCATCGAGCATCGTATTTGGACATTTCCAGGGATATTGCGTGTAATGCGTACGTAAGTGATTCCATTACTGACTATATTTGTTTCTATTGATCATTATTGTACTGATGTGAAACCGATTACCAGTCTGTACCCACAATATCACTGTTAATAAACCGCCTGAACATCAGTTGATTGTTTCTTTTGTGCGATCATTCTCAGAGTGATTTTGGTCGTAACAATAGTCTCATGACAACTTTTACTTCTTGGTGTTTCATCAGTGTTTCATGCAGAATACTGTGGAGTCAAGAGACATGTAATTCTGACAGAAGAATTCAGCAAGTGCATGCTGCTTTAAAAATCCACTGATTACTGCATGATCTGTAAGGGGCATACACTGCAATAGAAACACACACCTTCTTCGGTGATAAACTTACTTCTCGTGGGTATTAACATCGGCGCCGTGGTCAGTGAGCAGCGTCAGGCACTCTAGTATGGCGTTCTCCGAGAGATTGCTTGAGCACACGGCCATGAGGGGGCTATACATGACTGCAAGACACAAAAACAATAACGGCAAAGGCCTGTGAGAACGACACTGTAGGGTATACCAATAATCTCTCTTGTGCTACTCTTACAAAGCTTTTATAGGTGGAAGGATAAAGATGATACCAATTGTAAGAGATCTACCCTCCCTCCTCGTATTGGCTAAATTTTGCACTTTGATAATGAAAACATGCGGGTTATGTATCATTCATTCTATACCAAGGTCAAATTTGCCTTAAAGAATAGAGTAAAATCAGACTAACATATTATGAAGTGGTAGAAGTTTCATATTTCCTACTTCACTTCTAATTTTAGGAGATGTTCTTAAACGAATCTCCACAAAATTTGGAGGATTCAATGGTTAACACCTATTTGCCCAAATTACGGTGCCACAAATTCACTTTCCTTTTTAATGCTTATCATACATTATTTCTGGTCAGTTTGTTTGAATTTACTCCGTAAAGGCCGTCTTGAACATGGTGTAGAAGTGCACTTAAAACCAATACCTCAAGAAGTTGCAACACATTGGTGCTCTAGAATTACTGTCTCTTTGGTGCACTACGATCAATTCTCTGTGTGTTGAAGAGGACCTTAAAACAGGTGTCACAAACTCAATTGCCTGCTTGCTTGGGGCAACCAAAATTGTCCTTTGGGCGAGTAAAATGAGTGGACACTTGCTTGCAAAAATTAAGGGCCCCTAGCCCCATACTGTATTGAGCAAAGGAGGAAATACTTTTAGGAATGTCCTGCCCAGCATACGATACATGAATGGATCAATGTTGATATGCATAATTTGGATTAAGTGCTACTTCGCACAGATTGTACATCTCAAAGTCTGTAGAAAATGACATTGTCTTGCATATAATCCCACTTGCAGTTAGCTGCTCGCCAAAATAAGTTTCTATCAATCTGTTAACCATTATGGACTGGAGAGCTGGCGATGAAAACTTGGCCTACAATCAAATGAGTCAAGAGCATGAGCGCTGCACATCAAGAGTTAACTAGAAACAGACTTCCCAACCCTAACCAGTATGATCCTCCAAGTTTTGATAGCAGGTTTAATTCAGAACAGCTCCTGAAGTTGGAAGTGAATACAGGAAATACAGTTCTAGCAAAAATTTCATTCCCCTTTCCTCCGCAGACCATGGGATGTCAAATGTGTACCTGTACCTACACTGCACCCTACAATTTCCACTTTAAAGTTTTCAGCTTAGCAGTTGTATTTGAACATAATACGTAAGGTCTATCAACAACAACAACAAAGTGTCTTCCCAACTTGCATACAGACTGACATCATGTATAAAAATGTAAATAACACAAAAAATAACTCTTGTGTTTGAGTGAAATTTTAAGTACTACATGAAGAATTAGAAATTCTAACAGTCATTTTTCCAAGCACCAGGCTCAGCATGACTTAAACAAGGCAAGTGCCAAATTGTGTCTCGCCCATTCGCGTACAAGGAATTAATATTCTTTATAACTACCAGAAGTTAATTGACCTGCTTATGACCTTTAACCTTGTGGTGACCTTCAACACCCCAAGAGACATTTACCATCCAAGTTTGGTCACAAACGGACAAAGGGATCAAAAGTAATGAGCCATAATTGAAACGCGCCATAAAAACTTAACATTGGGCCCTAAAAATTTGTTGACCCCTTTCTGTGACCTCTGACCTTGTGATGACCTTTAACTCCCCAAGGGACATCTACCGTCACAAACGGACATAGGGATCAAAAGTTATGAGCCACAATCAAAACGCGCCCTAAAAACATAACATTGGGCCCTAAGAGTTTGTTGACCCCTGTCTGTGACCTTTGACCTTGTGACGATCTTCACCTCCCCAAGGGACATCTTCCATCCAAGTTTGGTCACAAACGGACAAAGGGATCAAAAGTTATGAGCCATAAACGAAATGCACCCTAAAAACTTAACATTGGGCCCTAAAAGTTTGTTGACCCCAGTCTGTGACCTTTGACCTTGAGGTAACCTTCAACTTCCCAAGAGACATCTACCATCACCCAAGTCTGATTGCCAATGTAGCAACATGTGCTGATTGCCATTGTAGCAACATGTGCTGTGTGATAAGAGAGTCTTGCAAGTAAACTTTAACGTATGACCTCAAATGACCTTTGACCTTATCATGTGACCCCTTACGGCACCATAACATGAAGGTACCCCAAGTGCATCCATCACCCAAGTTTGATTGCCATTGTAGCAACATGTGTCGAGTTACGTGTGATAAGAGAGTCTTGGAAGTAAACTTTCAGTTTTAACGTATGACCTCAAATGACCTTTGACCTTATCCTGTGACCTCCAACGGCACCATAACATGAAGGTACCCCCAGCGCATCTATGACCCAAGTTAGGTTGTAATCCAAGCAACTTATGTGAAGTTATTTGTCAAACTATGCATAACACTTTCGTAATAATGTGGCACTTACACATGTGTATGTATACTGTATAGGGTATGGTGGAAGGCATCGACAGTATTATACAGGGAACATAAATGTATGGGCATACAAATTCAACACTTGTGTATGAAGGACTATTAAAGTGAGTTTAATATAATTTGCATTTCAGTATTTTGAATCAAATACACAGGGTATGCAGACACATATTTGTAGTCATGTTTATTGGTTTCTGTTTTTAAGGTAATCCTTTGCCATTCAGACCTGACATTAGTTCAGGAAGGGAATACTCGGCTTTATTTTATTTTAGGAAACTGGATGCTTACATTATGTTATCTGCCTCATAAACAAGGATGTGACACCCACAGTAAAAACAGGTGGACCTCACAGATAGATCCTCTTTGTTATACTCAACTTCCCCACCTAAACAAAAAACACTTACTTTTGCTTCTTTTTCTTTGAACTCTACCATATATTCTACCTTGGACACATAACACCAATTATCCCTCTCAATCTTTTTGGGGCAGTGTATGTAATCATTGATATTAAGCTTAAAAAAAAAAACACCCCCCCCAAAAAAAAAAAAAAAACAAAAAAAAAAAAACAACAACAAAAAAAAACACCAAAATACAAACAAATTGTTTTACACATACAGCAAATGGCACTAAGATCTGTTCAATATTTCCTTCCTGGAACATTCAAACCCCAACCCCATGGATATGCACTGTGTCAACTGAACTGGCTTCCCATCAGGTCCAGGATCCACTACAAGATACTTCTACTCACTTTCAAATGTATCCATGGTCTTGCCCCTCCTTACTTATCTGATCTCATAACCATCCATCACCCATCCCGATACACCCTCCGCTCCTCACAAGGTATCACACTGAATCACCCAACTTCCAAGATGCTGGCCACACTTGGTTATAAAGCATTTTCATCTGCTGCTCCCAAACTGTGGAAGCAACTACCCAAAACTCTCCGCAGCCAGCAATCTCTTGTCACCTTCAAAAAACATCTAAAAACCCACTTGTTTCATTAATATCAATAGTCCACTGGTAAAGCGCATTTGAACATTATGTTTATGGAAAACGCGCTACATAAATGTATTATTATTATTATCATTATAATACTCACAGGATGCCCTGTTGAAGTTTGGGTCAGCTCCTTTCTCCAGGAGGTAGCGTACCACTGCGGGCTGGCCGCAGCTAGCCGCATACATGAGGGCTGTCCATCCTGCCTTCAGCATGCAGTCAACTGCCATGCCTGTGAAAAGGGAAATAAGAGGCAATACAAAAGGTTAGAGCTATTTTAATTACTGCGGAGACCACATGCAGACGTGGGAGAGAGAGGCGTAAAACTATCACGGTAACCTTTGTGCATGGTAGAGATGACCATAGCTGTGTAAATCATCTCTATCACACTTGCTTGAGCTCTCAGTTTGCTTGACGTTGTCATTTTGGAACTTAGCACACAACTATCATCTTGCGCACTTGAAGACAAGACTGCAAATTGCTTGATTCGGGTCAGATTTCTGCTTTCTTGCAAGCATGCTCAGTTTGGCCGATGTCGATAGGTGGCTTGCCAATCTATAAGTACACAAGTGTACATACATTTGTCAATCTATTAATTCTAATCAAACATAACTGGTTGTACGAGTCCCTACCTCCAACCATGGACCCTATGCTCCAACCATGCTGATTAATCAGGGGGTGGGGGATACCAGTATACTCTGTACTCTACAAGTGAGGGGCCCACTTTATATTTCTAGTGCCAATTCTGGGTTTATACAGCGAACAAACATGGGGGCCTTTCCAAGAAGAAGAAAAATAGATAAACTAAAATATAATTTTAAAAATAAGGCTCAATTTACTTACTTTTCTGGCACAAGTTCTGGGTTTCATAAGCTGACAAGCAAGCAAGCAAGCAAGCAAAAGCCTTAACCGCAATCTTCAATGTTTTTCTGGTACCACTTCTGCGGTGAAGAAAGTGGAGGGGCCTATTAAGTGGTAAGCCCCTTTTTATTCCTAGGTATTATGCAAAAATTGGGGGGGGGGGGGGGTAGGCCAAGCCTCCGATCCCCTGATCCCCTTGGTAAACAGCATTATGATGATGCACTTAAATAAGTACCATATCAATTTCATTATAATGACTGTTTGATATTCAAAATTGTAGCATTGAGGTTTATTTACAGGCACACACATGTTTATGCCTGGAATTTCCCATCTAAGTTGAGTAAGTTTGGGTAGTACTAGTAATCTTAATGTGGCACAAAGGTAGCATCAAGTCACTTTAATCTGTAGCCTTCAAAGGATAACTTCATCTTGTATGCATGGATTAAGTGAATGCAGCAATACTAGCATATCACATTAATCAAGAGAAGTTTGAGGGAAATCGGACAATCCATTTAAAAGTTAGGAATTTTTGAAGCTTTAGTGCTGCCTTTGTTGAAGGAGAAGACTAAGGGTACTACAGTTTGTGATGTATGCGTAGAGTGATATAAAGAAAATATAAAGATAATTCTAACAAAATTCTTTGGTTTGTTGCTGAGGTAGATTATGGGTAATATCATTCTCTTGCCTTCTGAAAGAGGCAAGTCAAGTTCTCTTTTACTATTAAGCGAGAAAGCGAAAACAGTGAAGAGAGTTTTACCCATCAATGTGAAAAAAAACCAATGTGAAAAAAGTGTGAAAATTGTACATTTTCAGCATGCATCTCTTTTTGTATAGCACGATCACTTTGAATCAGTTCAAAGTCAAAATCTTACAAAACACACACACAAAAAAACACCTACAGGGAAGTTTATAGTTATACAAAACTCACTACTCTGGAGCAAAACTGCAAGTGGACAGTTGTTATGTCCCATAAACCTATCAGAGAGTATGGGGAAACTACTTGTAACCAGAGAAGCATGTTTATATCCAAACTGAAATCTGGTGAGCTACTAATCACTTTTCTCTATTCAATACAATCGTAAAAAAAAAACCGCGAGGTACTTTCATTTCAATTCATCTAGTCAGTGGAGATGCTTTGTATTGTATAATGTTATCAACTTTTCTGGGAGAGCATATATCCTGTGTAAGGAAAACCTACCACTTGAGCTACAAAAATAAGATAGACTAGATAGATACAAACTGGAGAAAAGCATGGGTATTACAGTAGCTCTTGTGCTGCATACTGTAAAACCACAAATTTTCATGTGCATTTAAAACTCTGGTGACTTTGCAAGGAGCTAAAATTCATTAAAGCTTTTATCTACACACACCTGTTTTTACTATAGATGCATGTTTAGCAGTTCATATTCAGTTTTGTTGTCTTTTATATCATCCAGAAGTGTGTGTTCAGCAAATCCCCATATCATTAGTCTACACATGTACAATGTACTTGCAATTTTTCCATGGTCGGCAATTCGCAAAAGTTTCACGCCCCCTCCCCCGAAAAAAAAAAAAAAAAACGGTCACTGGCTCCAATTCGCGAAAGTGTCATGCTGCACATGTTTTTGGTTTTACAGTAACCCAGGCACTTTTTAATATATGAGTTGAATTAAAGGTACAGTTTACCATTGGGAGCAGTGATTTTAGAAAATGTTCGAGTTATCATATTTGATGCGTATGTGTAGGTCAGTGATGCACAAAACATCCTACCATATAAAAATTTTAAAATAACAACAAAAAAACAATAACAATTAACAATAAAACCTAAAACATTTATAAGGAGATATCAATATTCTTCTCGCTAAACCATAACTGTAGATGGTTTAATCCAGAAACAATTTTATAACGTATTGTTCACTTTTCGTATATTCAACAATAGCACTAAAGCTGGGTTTTGTTTCACCTGCAAATGGTAGATAATGCCTTGAAGTGCTAATATAAATAAGATTCAATGGCAAATTCCTGGGCAAACTTTGCACCTTAACATTTTGACTGGTACCTCTTATACCCTGTTTAGAGTCCCCCTGTCTAAGGAGGACCTCAGGAGGACACCAGGAGGACATGCCAGATGAAAACAAGCTTTTTTGTTTGTTTGTTTTTTCAATACCAACTCAGCAGGGGGTATATAACTTTTCTTCATGTTGATTTCAATTGTGTGCAGGTCAACTGAGAACCTGCTGGCATCATGCCCTCATTTAATGTTTAATCATTAATACTTACGTGTATACACTTCTTCTTTGTCTAATTCTGAGACATTCTTGGATGCTTAATCTATGAATCGTTAAGGGTATTTCAAACATTTCTAGTTTTGGGCCACTCAAATTTTTGGAAATTACTATTCAAATACAGTAAATCATACTTGTAGTTTTTATGCCATATTGAAGAAGATAGAATGAGAATTTTAAATACTAACAATATTTCCTTTTGATGAATTTCAAATATTAACAATATTTTCCTGCCAAACATAAAATTTCATATTGAAAAATACCATGATTTTGAAGAAAAAAAAATATGATTTTTCCAATTAGTTAATACCTGTCAAGTTTTCCAAATTGTCTACCTATTTTTGTTGATTATTATTTTATAAAACCACTGCAGAAATTTCTAGGTATTTATCTCTCTTCACTGCTAAGATATAAATCTGCAATATCTGTGTCACCCCCATATAATAATTTTGCTTTGGAACTTTGTGCAAAAACGCATATCTTACCATACATTATTTGAAGCTGTAAAAATTAACTTTCATGATATAACTCATTTTTCTACATAACTACAAAAATTGCCCGTGACATATTTCAAGTGAAAAAAAAACAACCACCACCAACAACAACTGATATGATCAAAAAGGTACGGAATGCACCTCAGCAGTTTATGCGTTAAATGCTCCAATAATGTCATTTAAATAGTTAAAGTGAACTTCAATATGGATTGGTTTCCCTTTAACGAGACATCCAGTGCCAAGGGATAATCATGACTCACAGATTGGGTTTTCCACGAAAAATAAGCTGTGAGAGAATTCCAGGATGTTCCCTCAACAGGTGGATATCACTTATTGCTTTGTGCACACATGGTTGTATGTAGCCATGATCACACCCACATTTAACCCGCTGAGGACGAGTCCCAAGTATACCCGGGCAAGCTTCTATGGGAAATGCGTGTTGTAGCAAAATCAAACCGTCCTCAAAGGGTTAAAGCTGAGGTTCTTACTCTGGCTTGCAAGACATACCAAGTGCTGTAGAATTATTTTCTAAAATCCCTACAATGTGTTAGACTTGAGAACGAGAACCAAAGTTTGGGCAGCTCTGTCTTGTTTCCCTACATAAAAGAGAAACTTCCCTCCATATTCCTGCTATTTACAAAACATATCCAAAGAACACTGAAACCTTCAGAGCAGGACAAGTTTCATTTAGATATGACACAGAATAAGAAGTTGTTGCATTTTAAAGCTAGACATCCTTGGACAAAACAGTGGTATCAGTTGCAAGCGCCATGACTCCAACGATGGCTGCAGTGCCTTTGCCTGAAATTCTCCACCTGCGACATCGCAATTGCCACAGCACTGATTTAATCAGATACGGAGAGTCTTGTACCAAGCACCCTCTAAACCACCACTTCTTGGCAGCTTCAAAAATGTCAACCCCTATTTCCTAAACAAGAAAAAAATTGGGACACTAGGAGGGCATGGCACTGAAAATTTCTCCAGTGAAAGGCAACACTAACTGCACAATATGATGCTTATCCTCTACTTGGAGCAACATAACATCCTACTAGAAACACATTATTTGGATGAGTCTTGTGGAATTCAGGGAGGACATGATGAAAAGAATTTATTTATTGTCTGAAAGGGCAATGAAAGACTGAAATGTGAAATAAATGAGTTCTGTATAAAGCTGCTTTGAACATGATAGGATTTGTTTTACATTTATCTATCTGCATGGGGAGAGTGTTACTTGACGAAGATTAGTTTTTTCATCTTTCTTCTTCTTGTATTTCTATTTTTATTCTTTATTTTATTGTGTTTTTTTGGTGGAAAAATGTACAGAAAGTAGGTCTAAAAGTTTGTTCATCGCTGAATTCATGTACTGGAATTGTTTACTCCTGTATTCCTACACATGGCTTATATCGACTGTTTAGCTTCATGTTTTTGAGGCTTAAAAGAGGTTTCTATTCTGGTGATCATTGTAATAAATGTAGTAATTCTTGACTTGCCAAGAGCAGCCACTTCACAGATTTGTGTGTGCTGACCTGTAGTGTCTTGTATCCCCTGCATAGCCTGTATTTTTTTCAGCTTAATACCAGCATAGTCTTGTTTATGTACATGATGTATTTTTGAGAAACACACTGCTGTGTTGAAAGATTACTAGTGCACAAACCCCCTCATCAATGAGTGTTTGAGAAACAAAACAAAATCTTGAAGACAGCCAATCCCTTTTGCATGCAAATTTTTGAAAAGTTGGTGAGAACACTTACATAATTGTAGGTATTGAAGAAAACACTATTTGGAAACGTTGTAAATTTTGAACTCAAGAAGGTCTTTATTTGTTTAGCTAAATTGACCATTAAGATTTGAATAAATTTTTCATACTACGAAAAAATTACAAATCTAAACTACTAGTCTAGTTTTACAGACCTGTGTGATGCACTTAGTGGCACATGTAGTTCATAATGTAAGTGGTGTGTTGTTATTTGCCATCAATTACAAAGTAAGAGAAGCTAGTGAATTCTTCTTTTCTGACAGCTTTAATATGCATTTGGATCTTTTGTTCGAAGTATTTAGTAAGTACATTGTATCATTACAACCACAGGAGGATTAATGTATGCAGCTGTGCCTAGTACACAGAATACGTTACGGTGAGCGTTTGGTGCATTATTTGAATTTTAACGGCTAATAACCTTCAAATATCAGAGAAATGTTAAAGCTACAACTGTATACAATTGTCTTGTCACTCTGGTGGAGTATATCATCTTCTGTGCTATTTGGGAAGGAATGCAAAAGGGAGGGCCCATTTATAAAAACTTGCTGAACATTGTCCACGGCTGTGAATAAAATTCAGGCACAGAAGTGGATGTATGGGACTATGGCATAATGGTTAGGGCTTTCCTTTGTGGCTGCATTTACACGCATCCAGAATGAATGGTTTTTAAAAATAGAATTTTGCACTGGCATACTAAAATTGTTGTGTGTGGACAAACACAAGAAACTTGTTTATAATTTTGCAATAAGCATCTAGATGCTAAAATCAATCCAGATTTATTTTTTTCTTCTTTCACTATACCAGTAGTTTGCCCATGGTGTGTGTGTGTGTGTGTGTGTGTGTGTGTGTGAATGGCAAGCAAGGAGAAAAGCGATTTCCTTTTTTTTTCCCCTCTCACAATGCAACTCACAACATAAAAAAAAGTATAAAGAAAGACAGCATAAACCAATGTGAACACATGTATAACATGCATGAATGATGGAAGTCGTGGCTCATTCTATTTAATTTTCCAAATTAATCACCTTGATGATATCCTACACCACAATTTCCTACTTTCAATATGATAGGATGCTCCAATTTCTGAAAATTCATACATTTCCCTCGGGGCTTAAATGACATCATTTCCATCTATTGCAAAATTACATCAATTATATCTGATGACCTTCAAAGGCTTCATGCTGATTATCATAGGACCTTCCAGCATTAAGTGTTGGCCCACACTTTTGATATAGAGCTCTACTTTAAAAACTGCTGACAAAATCTGCTACATAAATCTGGAAACTTTTGCGCACCGGTACAATAATAGCAGCACAAAAGTACAAACCTGCAAATATTGTTTGTAAGAGTAACCTTGCAGAGTGACAATATTCCCCCCCGGTAACTCACAGTCAGCAAATTCAAAGGCATGCATAAAGTATAGTTTGTCTTCAATATTAGACAGAGCACGAAACTTAAATTGCACAAAATTTCTTCTTATTATTACAAACTATGGTGATTTCATCATACATGTATTTCGGCACTGAACTGCCTAAAAATCTTTAAACTGCAGTCCGCGATGGCAGTAATGTCTTCAGGTATGGAAGAGTTAAACAGGAAAAAGTTAATGCACGTCTCTGAAGGTCCATAATCTACAAATGAGACAACCTGTATTTGAGCTAGATGGGGTATTAAAGGGTGTGTACAGTTCTGGTCGAGGTGAAAATTTAGCTTTTAACGTTTTGCGAGATATTCAGAAACCACTCTATGAGATGTCAAAGAGCATGCACTTCTAATGGGTATCAAAAGTTTATTAGATGAAAATCGGTTTTGAAATGGCTGAGATATCCAAAAACAAGGTGAAACAAAGAGATCCTAATAAAGTTGGGGCATGTCGCCTTTAATTATTAGCACTTTTTTTTGATATCTCAGCCATTTGAAAACCAATTTTCATCAAATAAACGTTGAATCCTTCTTAAAATTACATGTTCTTTCATATTTCATAAAAGGCTTTTCATTATCTTACTTAGGAATGTTCAAAACATGAATCCCTACCTCAACCAATACTGTACAGTCCCTTTAAAGGAATAGTAAAGTTTTGGTTGAGATGGGGATTCAAGTTTTAACTTTATGCAAGATAATTAAAACCCATATGAAATATTACAGAGCATACAATTCTAAGAGGAAATAAAGTTTATTTGATGCAAATCAGTTTTGCAATGGTTGAGATATATTCTAATACAGAGCAAAACAAAATGGTCCTAATAAAAGGTGGGTCCCACCCTAATACTGTACAACAAGGAATGTTGCGTGCATTTTAATTTCGCGAATTTTGCGAGAGCCAAGATTCGCGAAATTAAAATGCATGTGAAAGTTCTTGTCTACACTGTATGCATTGAATGTTACAGGTAACTTGTGAAAATTTCATGCCGCGAAAAAGGCCATTGGCTCAAAATTGCGAAAATTTAATGCCGCAAAAATATTGTGTTTTACAGTACTTTAGAACCACTTTGTTTTACTTTGTTTTTTGATATCTCAGCCATTTCAAACCGATTTTCATCAAATAAACTTTTAATTCCTCTTGGAATTGTATGCTCTTTAATATTTCAAATGGGTGGTTTTCAACCCATTAAGGACAGACTGATTTTGCTACAACATGCATTTCCCATCGACGCCTGCTCGAGTATACTCGAGACTCGTGCTCAACGGGTTAATTATCTCGCAAAAAGCTAAAACTTGAATCACCATCTCAACCTAAACTACAACATCCCTTTAAAATAAATGCACATAAGAGAGCCCCTTTAGAATAAATGCACATGAGAGCATCTTGTATTTATCAGAGCATTACCATAAATGGAATTATGATTCATCTTGGACTGGTCACTATCTGTACAACCTGTACGAACAGTCTTCAACTGACCTCGGAGGCCTGCAGCATGTAACAGACACTACAAATTAGCCCTTTACAACTTTCAAGCATCCATCGCAGCCTAAAAACAGGATGCATTATGTAACGGCACATTCGTTATCTGGATGTGGAAATTTAACTGTTTAATAGTCGGAACAGGACTATTCCTTCATCGCCATACTGCCATGCAATATCTTATTTCGTGATAAAACTGTCCTAGAAGTGCGCTGAAGTTGCTAGGCAAATGCACTTTGTATCACAGTAGCAATTCACTTTCTTTCACAAGCAATAAAAAGATCTTGAAGAATGTGTTCAGGCACTGCTCAGGTGACAGTTCCAACATAAAACAGAAGCTTTATTTTTTCACAAGTCTTTGTGCTGAAACAGTACACTTTGTTTTTCAGCGAAAAAAAGGAGACATAATCAAATTGATTTCTGCCAAAATTGTTGTTGCTGGAAAGCAAGTTTTACTGTACTATGACTTCAAAGTATAACCTATGTACTTGCAGAAACGAGTTTCATAAAAAAAAAACTATTCTGTTTGAAATTTGTGGCACTCCTTGATGTGGACTCATTCATCGCTAAGTATACAAACTATGCTGCAGAAATAAATGAACATCACATGGAATTATCTTTCTGCTAACACATTTATTGTATTCAATTCCCTGTTTGTTTGTGATGAGTTACTGTATACGCCGAATATTTCACGAGGTTTCTATTTTCGTAAATTTCGCGAACCAGGTGCTATTCGCGAAATTAAAGACATGCGAAAATATTGACACTGATTCCGATGTGAATGTGACATATGCGTGTACACTCTCCGTTCAGTACAGGACTCCGCGATTGCGAATTTAACTCGCTGAGAACAGACTGATTTTGCTACAACACGCATTTCCCATAGACACCTGCCCGAGTATTCTCTGGACTCGTCCTCAACGGGTTAACCACTCGCGAAATCATTGGGAATTCCCGATTCGCGAAAATTTAGACTCGCAAAATATATGGCGTATACAGTATTGCTGCAAAGTGCTATCATCATATAAAATGTAAAATGTTAAATCCATACAAGTGTGTGTGTGAACAGGACTAGTTTTGTGTAAATTGTGCGATCTGTAAGCACGATCAGAGATTAATCAGTCCAAACTGTACAATGCTCACCTAAATTCATCAGCTTCTTTGTCTTGCGCTAAAGCAGTACTGTAGTACTGATGTTTGGTTTGACATCTCACATGAGTGGCTCCAAGTTACAAGGTTTTTACACATAATCACTGATCTCCAACATGCTGATAATCATCTTTCTCTTCCGAATAACAAAAAGCACAATCTGCCATCAAGCATATCCAAATATTTTGGAGTCATTGGAATGATTTTACTATTAAAAGCCACTTTGTGGTAACAGTCTAGGGTGCGATTTATGCATAAGGGCTACTTTGGACTCAACTGGTGCAACAAAAAAACAAAACATAAACTGGCTGATCACACTGAAGCTAATATTATAGCTAAACATATACACATTTGTATGTTCTAAAGAATGTAGACTGAATTTAACCCCCTCCTCCCCCCCCCCCCCCCCCCCCCCCCCACGAAAAAAAAAATGGTCCGGTTGAATTGTGTGAATTGCTTTCATTGATCATCTTCATTAAAAAAAAAGACTCATAAAGTGTCATCAACAATAAAGTACAAGTACAATGCTGTATGTACACATGTACAGACATTTAAAAACCAATGTTAAACAATGTCAACAATCTTATTGCTAAACAAACATGCTCTGGAAATCGTATCCGAATGTTGGCATATTGTACATAAGAGTACTGCATTCACAGGTAACAAGCCCAATGTGGAAAAGTGGTCTGATATGAAACTTACCACATCAACATCTACTATAGCACTTGAGTCAGTTTCATAATCCACGCATGTACTATCAAGTATTAAATCAAGAGTACACATCACAGCACAGCCTTACATGTACTTCAAGGAGCTTCCTTGTAAAACACAGTGTTCAAGGCTGCATTCATCCACTATTTTGTATTTCATACCCAAAGTATGGAATCACGTTTCAATACATGTTTTGGAAGGTATGTGTAAACATAGCTTGAAACATATTTCTTGGGATGCAGCATTTAAATCTAACAATCATGATACATGTACATACATGTAATTAGAAAGTAGTTGTCACTGTGCAGCTGCTTTGTGCCCTTTGACCCAGGATGTACTGTAGAAGTTGACTAAAGGCATGCAATATTTATAAACACGTTCCAAAAAGGCTTTGCTGGTGTAACTTCTAGACAGGAACGTATTCCAGTTTACTCATCAAATCATCCTTCTTTATCTACGTGTACATGTATGGGCCTTTCAAAATCGGCATTTCAGATCATGAATGAAATCACTGTTCTTATATAGCCAGAAAATGTCTCAAACACATTTGGAATGGCACAATTGTAAGTAGGGCCTATTACCTCACAATTTTTTTTTCAAAAGGTCTGCTTTTCATGGCCGGTTTGAGTCTGGCCTGAGGTTTCTTTGTGGACCATTACAAAAGAGCCGGCTGAGGCTGGCCTTGGGTCAACTTTCTTGTGCGTATGTAACAGAGGTCTTTAGTTTATGGAAATCTTGATTGTAACAGAATAATCATCAATACTTGTGGCACGCTAATAGACCAGTTCGTAATTCCACTTTGCGCATGAGCAGAAAAAGGTCATTTGTACCAACAAGCATTTTGGTTTGTAAATTCACTGAGATAAGCATCTGTGATGCGATGATTATTCATGTGATCCTTATCTAAATGGTGCTTGCCACCGCATCCACCTGACAGCAAGAATGGTACATGTATTTCGCAATATAAAAGGAAATAGGCTGTAACTGCATTCAATACAAAACAATGAAATGGATGCCTGCTAAATTGTCAACTGATGGGGTATTCTGATCACCTGGGGGGTGTTTCATCAACGTTTGTCAGCGCTGACAAATTGTCAGCGCTGACAATTTCAGCAAAATCCGTGGTTTTGATTGGATGAGATGCTCTGGTCACTGACTGTTACTATGGTGATTGTCAGCGATGACAACTTTTAGCGCTGACAAACGTTGATGAAACACCCCCCTGATCTAAATGCAAGTTCATTCTTTGTTAGAACATGAATTCCATAAATACTGTTGTTACGTCAGGCAAGCATATGCATTATGCCGCTTTGAAAACGAGTGAAATGCCTAACCAACTGAGAAAAAAGAAGGTCATTTGTACCAATGTGTACATGAGCTAATTACGAACTGGCTTATACTTGCGGCACGCTGAATTGCTTTAATAGCAACTTTATCCTGTTGAAACTCATTACATAGCTCAGTAAAGTTAGATAATATGCATTCTTGGTATACCACTGAATAAACAGTGCCTTTTTTTTAAACCTGAGGAATTTTAAACAGACGACAAGGACCATTCACTGATAATGACAGATTTGAACATTAAAGAAAACTTCACGTTGCAATGGTGTGATACAAATTTATGTTGGTCCATGTGCTGTGCTTTATGTAGACTGCAGACGACCCCCTTAATCTCACATCAATTTAATGGTGGCGACTGTATCATGTCAATGTTTTACGCACTGGAGTCCACTTTGAAAGTTTGAAGAGGCACAGAAGGGGGTGGGAAGTGAATGGAAATTGGTGCCCAACTGTGAAACAGGCCCTCTTCCAATCATTGCATCGTGACTATTTATTGACTCTGAGAAGCTAAAAATTTGACACCTACCAAATTTAAATCACAGGGAAGGAGTGAGAAAGGGCAGTGCCAAGTTAAGGTTACCAAACAAGCAAAGAAAAAAAAGACCAAAAAAAAAAAGAGAAGAAAGTGCTGAAATAAACTTCAAAACTTCTGTCGTTAAAAAGCTACACCTGCTGACTAAAATTACTTTACTGGCACGCACAAACTACTGTACTATATTTGATAAAAGCAGGAAATGTTGAGTATTACATGTTGGTGCATTATGCAAATTTACCAGTAGGTTTTTAAATTCTATTTTTCAAAATTTATTCCAATATCTTTTTCTCATCTTGGGGTCATCATAAGGGTAGAGGTACATTGTACAATAGCACCAGATTACTACCTCACAGCAACTTCCAAGCTTCTAATTATGCATGAAATGAATATAAAAGTCACCAAAATCAACAAACAACAACATACACTCACATTATCACAATGACAAATACGTTGTTCACTTCACAGAGCTCAGCTCTAGCATCGTGAATATTTCTTTCCGGTTGTGAAATCAAGACCTGGTTTCAATTATGTAAAGGTCCTAAACCTCATTTCGAGGGTTCAAACTAGCCTGACTTCAAGTCTCTGGGGCATTTTTGAATAAATACTATATCCCAACCCTAAAATCAACTCGCCTTTTTCCAAATAGGGCAACTGAACTCATAACTTGTTGATTTCCTTGAACAGGGAAAACAAAATATTGTACAGTCTGATATTGTCAGAAATGGTCATAAACTCATTTTTGGTTTCCTCAGGATTACTTGACAACTACATGTACATTCATTACTATTCAAGAATTGTGGGATTGTTAAAAAATACGAGAAAACCTCATGATACATATAAAATTAAGATCCAGAATTTCACATCACATACAATATCTCAGAGCACACGCTCTTCTGCCATGTAGTTCATGGGTGCTTGTGTACCACAGAGATGTATAGGCCTACTAGATGCCACTGAGAAAGGACAAGTTCACCTTCATAGACATGTGGGTTGAGTGAATGCAGCAATATTAGTAGAACGCATCAGTGAGAGTTTGAGGAAAATCGGACAATCCGATAAAAAGTTATGAATTTTTTAAGTTTCTGCTCAGTCACGGCTGGGTGAAAAGACTACTATAGCTTGTGATGTCACATGAGTACAACGATATAAAGAAAGAATAAAGAAAATTCAACATATTTCCATTTTTCTCGCATAACAAAAGAACACTCGACTTCTCTCTTTCAGAAGGCAGGGGGAATAATAATACCCTTAACATACGTCAGTAGCAAGTCGAAGAAATGTGCACTTTATTCAAAAAGTAAAGTTTTGTGGAATTCTCTTTTTATTTTCCTTATATAGTTGTATGCATGTGACATCATACACTGTAGTAGTCTTCTCTTCCAGCAGTGACTGTGCAGATACTTAAAATATTCGTAACTTTTGAACGGATTGTCCAATTTTCCTCAAACTTTGTGTTCTACTAATATTGCTGCATTCTCTCAATCCTTATGTATATGAAGGTGGACTTGTCCTTTAATAGCTCCTATTCACTTGAGACGAACTGCAATTATATTCCCGTTGAATATCATTGGTTGAATGGAGAGAATTTACAAACTGTATCAAACTTTGAGGATGTAAGATGCAAAAATGACTTTTGAATTGATTCTACAACCCAGTGTACTTCATTACTTTGGTGCTCTTATCGCATACTTGTAGACACTAATCTTTTTAGTACTAGTTATGGTTATGAAATAAGATTCAGACCAAAAACCCTTTTAAAGCCGTTCAAATCTCAGACTATGCACTTCACTACACTCATGAAAAGAAATAACAGCCTTAAAACCAATGTGTATAGAGCGAAAGCAGCAATATCATTTTTTTTTCTTCAAATCAATGAAAGATTGAGGAAAATTGGGCAATTGATTCAAAAGTACTAAAAATTTTGAAGGTTTCAGTGTTGCCATGCTGTATAAGAAGCCTACTACAATTAGGGTCATCATTTTGGAGAACAATCTTTAAGAAATACAAGGAGAATTTCACAAAATCTAATTTCCAATGAAAAGTACACATTGCATTGATGTGTAACTGGCATGCTACGGGTAATATTATCCCTCCTACTTTTTTAAAGAAGTAAAAACGTTGAGTACTTTTTCAATATGCTTGACAAGTGAAAATATGTTGAATTTTCTTCATTTTTTTCTTTACAAAGTTTGAGCTTTGGATAATTTTCCTGCAAAATCACGAGGCTTGATTTGCAAATTTCTCTGTTCCCAATATGTCAAATAGAAATTGGATCATCGAAGCAAGAAATGACAATTTACACGCACGGTACATGTACATCACCGCTCTCATTTACTGAATGTAATTTCACTTTCTACGGGTCATCTTATTAGGATTCGGAAATTAGAAAACACCTTACAAGGTCACGGATTAGGGAATTAGAAAACATCTTACATGGTCACATCGAACACCACAATCCCTAAAAAGTCTAATTCACATTTAGAAGGCATTTTGGGTCTTTTTGAAAATCAACTGATTTTTTTTTTCCAGCAGCAGGTGATTATTGTGTCTGGAAGTTATGATCTACATGTTTCAAGATGCAGCGTCATCAGAGCCGCCGCCACCACCAACACTGCTCTTGACATAAGGGGGGGGGGGGGGTAACGCAAACACAGCATCCAGCATATTCATCATTTCACGCTGATGTAGCTGATTTTCTTTTGCTACGCGAACGTCATCAATGTTCAGCGGATAATGAACTAGATTCTTCTTTCATATTCCTTGCAATTTTCGGTCCTTGATTCATCACTATCCCATGTGACTCTGTAAATTTGTCTTCAACTTTCAAATTATTAGGTCTTCCACAAAACACAAAATAAATCCACACTATTGCCATTTCTAACTACATGTACTACCAATAACAACAAGTATGCACCCACAGAAGTATTTTATGAACTGAATGACGCTATGCCTACAAGAAAACCAGGGTACCTCTGAAGTGACCGTGAACCGCAACTATAATTTTCTGCTATACTTTACTTATACTTCGAACCAGCTTCAGATGTGATACCGTAAAAAAATGGCAGTCTGCAAATGAGAATTTCCATCATTCAAAATGACTCGGGTTAAAAATGAGACAGCAACTGTGACATGCTCACCTTTCGCTATGAAATCCTGCACTTCTTCGAGGTTTCCTCGAGAGGCAGCTGTCTTGAAGTCATCCATGGCTAGTGGCGAACCTTGCTGGTCTCTTTGCAGCTTGGAGGGTGTGGCCATGCCGGAGCCCCAAGTGCTACCATTTGTGGGGGCATGGTTACCATTACCCTGGAACCAAAATATTGAAATGGAAGAAGGCAGGGATGAGGGGTGCGAGTGAGTATATCCCCCTGTTCAGACACAAGCCAGTTAATACCAAAACTCCATGAAGAAACAACGTATATTCATTACATAGCCGTCAGACCGCTCAGACGCTAATCTCGACCGTTCTGGAAAACGTTGTATACATTGTAGATAATGTGCAGTTTCTCACTGCGCATACTGTTATGGTCATGAGTGACAGGTATAGGGTCACTTTTCATGCACATTCCATTAAGCCCTGCCCAGTTATACCGTTCTATGGTCGCCATACATTCATATCATGCATAATGGACATCATGGAATGCTGATTCGTTATCAAGTTTTAGTTCTAAACGATACTCTGACTGTTGTTTCGCTATACATTGTTTCGTTAAACGTTGTTTCGTTAGTTAGCATTCAGACGTGTAAATTTCTCATATTGCTATACTATTTTAAAATAGCTATAACGTTCTATTTTTTCTTTTTTTGCATCTGAACACCCTGTGAGAGACACAGCGCTCCCTGAAAGAACAATTTCACAACTTCTCCATTAATCACCCAAAATACTCGTTTGTCTGAAGTTACGGATAACATGGGAGATAGATTTCTGATTTTTTTCACGCAGTATGTACTTTTGCTGTCATCAGCACTTAAGCTTATAAATAAAGCTACTCTTCTATTCAATGACTGTACTATCAAAATTGTCAAAATCTGAGCATGCAGATTGTGGGAAATTGATTTCTTGAGCACTTTTGAAATATAGGCTTATCTGGATCTGTCCATTCTAAAAGCCAAAACACGGCAGTTAGTCGCTTTACACCATGAGATTACTGAGTGAACTCTCTTGTTGAGGTGACAATAGGAAGTTGGCATGCAGCTGTGGAGTCCACTTAGAAGACTGTTCATGAACAGAAAGATAAACAATCCGCAACACATTACGTGCAGTCTGGTAGATCCTGAATGTAGTAACCTCTTGCTGACCTTTTTCTTTTGATTTCACAATGAACAATTAAAGGTGTTGTCTGACAATGATTCAAGCTTCATAAATCTGAGCTGCATCGTTCTACATGTAACCCGTGTTTCTAATAATGAATACAAAATAAAGCAACAACAAAAAAAAAGTTTATAAATGATTGCTATTTAGAATACTTTCTGATTTTCAAAAAAATAAATAATGTACCACCAAATCTTTCCCATGATCAGAAGTGTTCCCTACAAAACATTACTGAAATGGGTTTGCTTGCATGACAATATATTCAGCCCACAATTTTCGTTTGGAAGTTCAATTTATTGAACAGCCCACATCTCTACAAAATTTTCTGTTAATGTGGGCCTCTCTTTTCCAATAATAGATGATTTAAGACACATGAGTTTAATATATGAATGTTTTAAATAAATTGTTTAGCACTGATTTTTTAGTTTGTATATAACAGGAAATGTGACATTTGAAAGAAAATTTGATTTGATTTGAACTGAAGAAGACATCTTGATGGCAACAGAACAATTTTAAAACTTTTTAAAATACAGTGTACATCATGTTTCCTTGTTTCAACATCACTACACAGCTCAATCAGCACTGTTCAACTATCATTGCAGGGCTCAACATTATCAGCAGTGGCCCAGGGCCATTAGAAATTGGTGTCAGGCCACTAAACTAATCTTTAGGTGGCCTGATAAGGCAACTAAGATTCAAAATGGACTGTTACATTTGTACTTTTGCTTTTATTTTGAAGCACTACATAACTTGTTAAGACCACCAAAATTTCTGATTTTGAAACTCAGCTGCCCCAAAGTTGCTACAGATATTACACCACCTTAACCGAAGTTCTGCACAGTGAGTGCATATTTATCTGCAAACACGACCATTATCCACAAACTTTAAATGAAATCATGCATGAAGGGCACATTCTTTCCATTTTCGTTTTGTGAATACAACGGGTATATTTGATTCATCTGAGTGAATAATTCAGAGCTAGCAATCTGCTGGTTGTTCACTGGTCTGAAATCAATGGGACAGTCTGACTACCTGATGTTTAAAAACAGGATATAGGACAAAAATACTCCCAGCTTCTTCCCTGGAAACGATCAGTAAAAAAAGTAAAGAAAGTAGTAAAACAAAAGAACGTTCCATAGATACTATTCATAGCTCAGGTGATGTGAACATTCAGGATTATATGGAAAATATTGGACAATATCACAGTCTACAACTGTATTTGCATTTCTCAGGGGAATTAATAAAACTGCCATGTAAACACATTGATCTTTCTCTCATTTTGAGTATCTTTACACTGGAGAAAGCTTACGTGGAACTGGTTATGTTATCAAATCTGTACAATATCTGAATGACTAGCACAAAATGTTTTTAATTTCAGAGAAAACAGGAACTTTAAACATAAAAATGCTACCTATGAGTATTCAAAAATACATTGTAAATTTAGCACAAAGCTTTAAAAATTCTCCAAAAAAAAAAAAAATCTTACACTAATGGTGATGCAACTGTCTCCTTCACAGGGTAGGCCAAACACTTGGACTTTGCCCATTGTGAAATACATCCGCATGAAAAAGAACCATTTCAAAGAAGGGTTAACAAACAGGTGCGTAGAAATGTTTCCATTCAATCTCAAACCAGACAATAATGTGTTAAACCACACAAAAGGGGGTAAAGTTTGATCAATCAAACCCCATAGAACGTGACAATGAATGCAATTTGGTGTGGAAAGGTTTTACTCTTTTGTTGTCTTTTGTTGGATGAAATTGTTGGTTCATCCAACAATCACAACTGTGCTTGACACACCCTACACACGTATTACCATTTAGATAATTCTCTCATTTGAATTGACTTTAGAACAAGACTGCACATTTTGAATTCCTAGTTCAGCTGGGGCGTGGCATTGGCTAGATTTTTGTCAGGCTTATTGCGACAAAATAAACTGCTCATTTTGTTTTTTCAGCAATGTCCATTACCCCTAAAGTACATGTCAAATGTAAAAAAGAGTTTTTCTTATTCCCCCCCTCCCCCCCCCCCCCCATTTTGTTGTCATTGTTAGATTTGGGTGTTTTGTTTTGATTTTGTTTTTTCTTTTTGTTTTTTGCTCTAACCTATGATGCAAGATTGCAACACTTTAGATGGTGGTTGAGTGAGAATGAGGTATAGTGTTAATAGGGGGAACATTATGAGAAACCCAAAGCCAGGTATGTAACAAACAAACAAAAAAAAGGTGGGTAAAAGTTGGAACATTTGCTATCAATGATGACACTTTTACACATTTCGGAACAACTTTACAGCACTGCTGCGTACAAACCACTTGTACGTATAACGACAGCTGTGCTACAATGTATACCACGTACAATGTATCATGTGTATTATTGTACCAAGGGTGCAGCCAACAACTTGAGTAGGTAAGCCCTACTTACAGCACAGGGGTTTAGTGATTCAAGTGATCAAGTTACAGATTTTGCTGTAATGTGTTGGAGCATCTTAAAATGACTTCTACCAGACTTTAGCGACTCGTAAGCGAGTGTTTTTGGTTGTGAAATATTGAGAGTGAGATTGTGCATGTTTGAAAATCATTCACAAGGTGGTGCAAAACTACAGTGTACACTAGCCTCCTCGAATAATAGTGGGTACGAGTACAAGCTGGTACATGTATAACCTATGAAACCAAAACAGGCTTAATATAATCAGTGTATTACAGAGAAAACGTCCATTCATGATGTACATGCCGGATGTTCTCAACAGCATGCGGCGACAAGGCCCACAGACAGTACCTTCTAGGGGGGTAGAAAGAAGCATCTTCCTGGTAGTACTGTGCCTGGTTATATTCTTGCCTTTAGTTGTATGATAGATAGCTAGTGAATAATGTCTAATGCTATGTGTTCATGGCATCGTAATTGGTAGGTCAATTCTGATATTTGTGCAGCTGCCCAAAAGAAGTAAATGCTAGATTATATATATTTTTTTTTAATTGATGTGGCACCTCAAAAAGCAGCAAAAAGGATGCTGTCAGGAAGGTTAAACACATTTTTTTTTTTTAAGTTTTGTCAGCATTTTGAAAAAATAAACAAATGATGTGGAGCCAAAATAGGAAGGATGCTTGCGGGGATGAGAAGATAGCTTTTTTTCTGTTCTTTTTTTCTCTTGGCCTAATCCAACCCCTGACCCTGATGACTCCAAAATCAAGCGAAGACCCCATTTTTTCCATTCCTTCTCATGCCAATTTGTATGAGCAATTATTCCCCTTCTGGACTACATTTCAACTTTATATTCTCTCCCATTTTCTTCTTCCTCAAGAGCCGTTGTCAGGACTTACCTTTCCATTATTACCCTCTCCAACAGCTCTCTCCCATAGCAATCCTTCCCAGCATCCACTCAACCCCCGCCCCCACCCCTTTGTCTTTCTCACTTTTTACCTCTGCCAAGGGAGGAGGTTATGTTTTCGTTACCGTTGGTTTGTTCGTTAGTTAGTTAGTTAGTTCATTCGTTAGTTTGTTCGTGTGCAAAATAACTAAAAAAAGTAGTTAACGGATTGGAATGAAACTTGCAGGAAAGGTTGAGAATGACACAAGTAACAAACGATTAACTTTTGGTAGTGATCCAAGAGTTTTGGGGGAATTTATGAAGGATTTTTGATATTTTGGCAGGTAGGGTCAATGAACTTGGGAGAGGGAGAGGAAAAAGTTAAAGGTTGGTAAAGTCATGGAGCCAAGAGAGAGAAGACCAGTGTAGATTCAGAAAGATGTTTCAGGCTGCGTGTATTTGAGGTTTGCATGCGCGCACTAAAGTTCGTGCTCTAGTTTCTGCTAGGGCGAGGCGCGCCGTGCAGCTGAGGGTTTATGACGTAACAAAGGCTTCTATATTGGGAAATCAGGCAAATTTTTCAGCATGTAGACCTATGGGTGGAAATGACTGATCTCTATGGAAGAGCCCAAAGAGCTTTTCCCCAGCGGTAGAGAGGAGAAAAAATCTCTTTGGGAAGAGCAAGATCATCGGTGGAAAGTAACTGCTTGGCAGAGGTCTGCGCTCTCAGAGTGCTTTTCTAGTTATTGTTTTCCTCTCTTTCTTTTACACTTTAGTCCCATCTCTCCTCAAATTTTCTCCTTCCTTCCTCCTTTTATTTCCTCCTTCCCTCTTTTTGATTCTGCATTCCATTGTCCACACCACTCACCGACTTCATTTGTCTCCCTTCGAGTCATGAAACATCTTTCGGAATTTACACTGGTCTTCTCTCTCTTGGCTCCATGACTTTACTAACCTTTAACTTTTTCCTCTCCCTCTCCCTCCTTTCTGTTTCATCTTTCTCCTCCTAAGGATTTCTGATCCCTTAACCCGATTTTTACTCTATTCTTCCTTACAACTCTCTCTGTCCACTATCTCCCAGCTCCACCACTGTAACTTCAACTTCCGTCTCAGCGCTGCCCCTCGATTGCAAACTATTTGCATTTCCATGTTGCTTCCTTCCTACACTTTCTTTCTACACTCTTCTTTTGCCAAGAACAACCGAAGAAATGGATCCCTACAAGGACTACATACACATAGTGTTCACTGTTACTGCAAACCTCTTTCTAAATATTTTACATGTTTGAACAGGGCATATTATTTCCAGTCATGCATTTATACAATATAGACCATTAATATCTTCTTTTTCTTTTTTTCATTTTGTGGGAAGAGGTGGATATTACAAAACACCGGAAAGGACATTGGAATGTTGAAGACCCGATAGCATGTATGATTACTATGAAGGCTGGTCCGGCTCAGGTATATTGAAGAATCATTGTATTAATTATCACCACTGATCTCTAGTAATAGTATCGTGTAGACTATAAACTCTAGGCCCTAAAGTAAAAATCAC
The DNA here is from genome assembly GCF_040938485.1 of Diadema antillarum. Taxonomy (NCBI): domain Eukaryota; kingdom Metazoa; phylum Echinodermata; class Echinoidea; order Diadematoida; family Diadematidae; genus Diadema; species Diadema antillarum. The sequence continues at coordinate 62,210 of NW_027271900.1, forward strand.
AGAGCCGAAGAATTTCAACTTTCAACTGGAGCTGGAGTCTATCTTTAATACCCATGGGTGTATGCAAGGGGGGGTCGGAAGGGTCGTACGACCCCCCCCAAATTTTCAAAAGGTCCACTTTTTGTAAAAGACATTTTTGTTTTTCAAGGGCTTTTTACCCTATCTATATACAACAGGAAAAAAAAAAGTGACCAGGTGGTATTCCAGCAAATTGTCAAAAACCTCGTAAATTCCGTAACTTAGTTTTAATCTGCCATACCTTATATCTAAGGTTTAGGCCTAAGCCGCACTGCCATGTTTACCGATTTTCCTGTCTCCCATCAGCAACTCATCGAATTGGTTGACTAGACTACACACTTACAGCTGGCCTACTATTACACGCACCTTACCCTATGACAACCGCCGCGTCCTGACAGCCGGGCGGCACAGCAACGCGCGGTTGCTTGCGCTCGCCTGCTCCTTACTTGCTTCTAGTTGTAGGACACTGCAATTCAAAGAGGTTCTAGAATCCTTTCTTGCTACAGAGGCAAAGTTAGGCAGGATTGACTATCTCTGAAAATATTGTCAACTCTGGAATACTAGTATTGAATGGTCCGCAAAACTATTTACTATATACTCAAGAAGGTGTAGCTAGTCAGCAACATTTTAAAGGCCTAAATGCAGTTTTCAACTTACCGATTCACAAACTTGTAAGTGACCAACACAGGTTTTATCACCAATTTTAACATAAATGGGGTTTTTAAGTATGCCTAAAAAGTCACTTTTGTATGCACCAAATGGCCCCATTTTAAGATATAGAATTCAAAAACTCCCTACCGTGGGAGGGCGGACACCCCCCTCCCACACCCTCCCCCCGCTTGGCCGCTCCGCTCCCTCGGCCTAGGTCGCATCGCTCCCTCGCGAAGATAAAGGTCCAAAAATCGTGATTACGACCCCCCCAGAAAAAATCCTGGATACACCCCTGATACCGACGAGTGTATGCTTTGATGCACACATTCGCTGACCGGCTCTATTCCCAAAATGTACCCTGGGGCTGCGTTCACATAGAAGTATTCGGTATTCAGTATTCGCTATTCAGGCACCGAATACACCATCATCCGCACCGTCAACTCACCATCCCATGCAGTGAGGATTTCTTCCTCCTACATCCCAGCAAATCTTATTAACAATTTCTAAACTGCATCAAAATGTCAGTCTACATGCCTATTTTTGCTAAAGGGCAAATCCAGACCAAAAGTGTCATTATTTCATAAACGAGAGACGGTATACGCTGCAAGAAAATCGAACAAGCTTGATTCCCACTTTGCTATACTTTTCGCAGCTATTCGGTACTTTCGAATAGTGCCCTCCTATGTGAACCGTTTGGAGGAAATCTTATCGTTCGATTCAAGCTATTCGCGTGCCCTCGAAAAACGAGCCCGAATACCCGAATAGTATACTTCTATGTGAACGCAGCCTGGTGGGCAGTGAGCCACCAATGGATCCCCATGCTACTGCCTGGCAATAACGACATCATACGGTTGTACGGGTCATACTGCGGTATACTGATAACTGTTGCGTTTCCACTGGTGCAGACATTGATTGACATTACACAATCATGTTACCGATAGATTGTCCTTGTCCTTGAGATTAGCTGCAGCTTCTGCATTACCTGGTACTTAAAAATATAAATGCCACAGGACGAACAAGAATCATATTCAAACTGAAATGCATATCATCACCATCAGTAAATCATGTTTTCTGTGGTGTAAACATGGAGCCCTTGTCCTAGGCTTGAGATAGTTGCAGCAGCTTCAGCTCAGCTCAGCCCATTACGGCCCCAGGCCCCACCGCACGCGGCTGTCTACGGACACGGTAGTACTACAGTACTCTGATCCCCGGACTGTCGACTGAGTTGCCCCCAGGATCTAGGCCTAACCATTATAATGGGACATCTGCCGTGGAATGTAGCCCTCGCCCTCCTGTCGCTGTCCTACTACTAGATCGGCAAGCTTGAACTTCTTTTGAATTAAACTAGAAAGTTAATACCAACCTGTGACTTGGTCGAGAAGCCATCCATGAAAAAGATTTCGGAATCGCTACTGTCATATTCGTCCTCATATCCTGCGGGAATGTACGCCATGTTTCCAGGGACAGTCGCTTATTATTACAGTAGCTCGGGACAAAACTAACGTAGTAAATTTAGTTCCTGTAGCAGCTGTAGGTTAGTATTGTGCACGTGCACAATGCCAATGGCATCAAGGAGGTGGTGGTAATACGTACAGTTTTACGTACTACATTACAATAGCAGCCTGCGTTAGCCTCTTTTTTTTTCCTTCACTGCGTCAACAACACACTTTTCGCACGTGGGGACACGTTTACACACTCAGCTTCTTGATCTTCTTTATCGCTCCTTGTATTTGATTAATCGCGTGTAATACGGAGTACTGTCCTACCACCTACTACCAAACGCCCCGCAGTCCATGCCTGCTTGCTGCAGCAGCTAGCGAGAGGCAGAGGCCGAGGCGAGGCGCGGGGATTCGTGGGGCGGGCGGCGAGAGCCTGTGCAGTCCTCGAGCACGAGCAACAACATACCGGGAGCAAGCTGGCGCGCGACCACATTGACTGGATCGATGGATGGATCTCCACGAGGAGGTATGGCACGCTTATAATATTAATATACAGTAAGCGTGCCATCGAGAGGTCGACACTTTACTTTGATTGTGGGGCATTTCGAAGCATTTTGTCCGACAAAGTTGTCGGACCAATTTCTCTAAGCCAATCAGATGCAAGGATTTCCGTAGCTTGTAACAGTTTGTAAGAAAAATATCTGACCAAAACGCTTCATGAAATGCCCCTTGCAGTATGATTGCGAGATCGTCTCATGGCAATTACCCCCGAGGACAATTACCCCCGGTGGTTAGTGATAAGCCCGGGTGATAAGGTTAGTGTGAGGCTTGGGTTTGGGTTAGGTTTTTGGGGATAACAAACGTCAGAGTTTGGGTTTGGGTTAGATTTAGGGTTAACAAACATTAGAGTTGGGGTTAGGGTTAGATTAGGTTCATGATTAGGATTAGGGTCAGGGGAAGAGTCCGGGTTTTATTGCCCAGGGGTAATTTCTCTAGACCCAAAAAAATATATATATATTTGAATCTGAAATATTTTGGTGACCCCAAAGAGAAATGCAATGACTGTAAATAAATGAAAATGTAGCAATCTATTTTGAATCTTCAGGGTCGGCGGAGCGTTTTCAAAAGTGGGAGGCCCACTTCCGAGTTTCCGGGTTTATTCGGAAAAACATAACCTTACCGCGCTCACATTTCAATATCTCTATCTATTTCTTTCTAGTGCCACTTACGTACTTCCGGGTTAAAAAAAAAAAGTGGGGGGGGGGGGGGGGGGGGCAAAGTGATGACACCTTATGTATTCCTCTGTGTGGTGCACAAAAAGTGGGGAAGGGGGGCCGAGCCCCCCCCCCCCCCCCCCCCCCCCGGTTCCGCCGGCCATGATCTAAGCTGAATGATTTGGCCACTGAAAGATACCATGTACATATTATGTTTCATGGCCCGACACTAATATTTTTTTTTTGATAAATCATGCTTTCAGCTGCAATTCATCGACAGCATCAACTAATTACCCCCAATCAGACATAATTGCCTGATTAGCAGGCTATATCATTTTGATGCCAAACACAAACATTTTTCCTCATTAAGGAAATTTTTGTGTAAAAACAAATTATGATTGATTGAAGATTTGTGAGCCGATCAACAGGAAGATTATGTGGTTAATGTGAATCCATATAATCGATGTTAAGTATTGTTAAATACACAAAATGTGAACAATAGTTATGATAAAATTGCTTCCAGACTAAACCGTCTACAGTTATAGTTTATTGAGAAAAATAGTGATCTCTCCTTATATTTTAGGTTTTATCACTATTTTTTGTGTATGTAGGATGTTTTGTGATGTAACTGACCTACACATATGCATCAACTATGATAACTCGAACATTTTAAGAATCCCTGCTCCCAATGGTAAACTGTACCTTTGAAATATATGAAAAGTTGGGATGTCATGACTTCCATTCAACAATTTATATCATGTCCAATGGAACCTCTACCATTCAAACTCTCTTAAAATGTCTATTGAACGAGCGTAACTTACATCACTGGAAACAAAATTGACAGCGGGAGAAAAGATGTCTTTTGTAGTGCCTATTTTAAAGAAATAAACAAAAAAAAAACAACTGAACAACTTTGGAAAGTTTGCGTCATTAAAGGGATAGTTTTGGTTGAGATGAGGGATTCAGATTTCCATTTTTTTTTTGCGAGATAATTAGAACCCACTTATTTGTAATATTCGAGAGCATGCAATTCTAAGAAGAATTTCTAGTTTATTTGATGAAAATAGGTTTTGAAATGGCTGAGATATCCAAAAACAAAGAGGTGGTTCCCACCTTTTATTGGGACCACTTTGTTTGACGTTGCTTTTGGATATCTCAGCCATTCAAAAAACTGATTTTCATCAAATAAACCTTTAATTCCTCGTAGAAGTGTATGCTCTTTAATACTAAGTATTTCAAATAAGTGGTTTTCTATATTATCTCGCCAAAAGTTAAGACCTAAATCCCCATCTGAACCAAAACTATTTACCATCCCTTTGACTAAAAAAAGAAAAAGAAAAAAAAAAAGCTGGTGCTATCCAGGGCCCCATGCAAGGATGCAATAAGACATAGGCCTAAGCCAGAAAATAAAATGTAAGTTGGGTATCAGCCAATCAGATTTGAGTATTTAGAAACTTATGCTTGATATCCTGACTTATGTCTGATCTCAACTTTTGTGCAGCAGGGCCATGGGCCGGTATTCTATTCGATACGCAAACGCACAGCACTTTACTCACATCTTCTTTTTCCCTCTAAAGCGTAATATTACAATAGAAGACAAATAAAACTACTTTTCGTGAAAGAGGCAAACCGAAATATGTTCCCAATAAGGCCATCAGCCCAGTCAAGCCATGCTTATGCTGACGGTCTCTTGCTTCCTTATTGAATCATAATATGTACTGCCTCTTCTGTATTATAACTATGCAACTATAAAATTAATGTTTTACAAAGATATTTGCTATGCATGTAGTATAAACTGCACTTTTGTGTTGCCACTTTGTCATTTGGTTATGTTTTGTTTAAAATTGTTACACCCATGTTATTCATTTTTATTTGATTTGATTTGAGACGCAAAAAAAGGATACAAATGAACGAGCGATACTTAGTTTATGCAAGGGTTTTTACTTATTACTTTACTTGGCTAATCATTTTTAATCCAAATCGTAACTGGGATTTTTACTTTAATAGTCAGCTGATAACTGGTTCACACAAAATTTGCACTAATTAGCCATCATTTAGCGTGCCATAATTCCTCTACTGAGATGGATTGTTGTACTGTGACCTCCCAACTTGTACAAAACATTCCTTGGGTGAAAAGCATATCCATATCAACGTGTTTGATTTACAACTGCAATGATTACATTCATCATAACTTCACACAAAGTATGAAATTCATTTCGTAACTGCACGGATTCTCATACGACGTCATTTCATACGATACCAGAGCCGCGAACTCGCGGTGCATGTCGAGTACGAGACGCATGAATTCTACTGCAGCACATGGGATGAACTATAGATGGCGCAAGACTAGTACGTATGTAATAAACTCCGATCGGCATAGAGAGGACGCGCAGCGTCAAAAAATGCCGGTCTATGGAGTGGTTGGGGAGCGGCAGGTCGCGTTATCACACATGCTAAATTCATTTCTGTTGTCAATTTCATAAACAGATGAAAGCTTCTAAAAGTTCAATTATCTACCAGTCTGAAGTCTATCGGGTGGCAATATCATGCAAGAGGATTGTAATCAAGTTTTCTTTTAATGTTTTTTTTAACAACTCGAAAGATTTTATTTTCAAATTGTACAGTTTATTCAAGTAAATGTAGTTTTTAACAACATGCACAGGAGATTCGAAATTTCAGTCGTCCTGGTAATATGTCAAACAAAAAGGAAATGCTGAACTCCTGCACTAAATTCACTGATTTATATTTGTGATATTATTTTTTTTTTGGTGATTAATCTGTATTAAATCGACATGACTACGTTTGCATTTTACACAGAAGAAACGCAGGAGCTTCAAATGTGACCCCAGTATTTGTTCAGTTTGGCTTTGATTTAATTAAGGGCTTTTTACACTTGTGTTTCTTAACCCCGGACTTTCTCTGACCCAGGACTATCGTTAGTCTCGTACCAATTTTTTCAGCTTTTTACACTCGCCAATTAGTCCCGTACTATCTCTTGTCCGGGGCTAAGGAGAAAACTGACCTTTTTACACTCGTATTTCTTAGCCCCGGACTTTCCAAACCACATGAATATTCATAATTACGCTGTGTACTGTACACGTACACGCACGCACCGGCAGCACTTGATTACCTCGTTTCTGATTGGTCGGTGAGGGTCGGACTTCGTCTCCGTCGCTTAGCCCAGGATTGTTTTTTCGTTCTGTTTACACTCACTTGCTTGGCACCGCAATTGCGGTGCTAATCCCTGCTATTTTGCAGGGCCAGATAGTACCGTACTATCGGTGGGGCTAGCCCACTTTGGCAAAAACGAGTGTAAACAGAAAGTGGGCTAAGGATATAGTCCCGTACCAACGGTGGGGCTAAGGCCCCCCCCCCTCCCCCCCCCCCCCCCCCTTAGCCCCACCGTTGGTCCGGGGCTAAGCAAAAATTTACAAGTGTAAAAAGCCCTTATAAGAGTTAACCTCGAGAAAACAGGATGGTGCGCAGCTTGTCCAAATCAGATTTGAGATATGGCATTTGCATATTATATCTTCAGCTTAATGACAGAGCATTATCAGTCACGAACGCATTTTCATTGATGGATGTGATATCACACGTTTCTCGTTTGCCTGTCATAAAAAAAAAAGATTTGTATAAAATTTCATTGTGCAAATCAGTGGAAGAGTTATGATTTCATGACATCATCTCTACATCCGATTTGCATAATATTAGGACTCCCACTAAATATCTCTCCCGTGGAAGACCTGTTAGCATAGAATATACAATAAATTACACATTTGATAACACGTCCTATCAGATTTGGGTTAAACTTCTAGCACGCCGTTTCATTGAATTTTATTCTGCTTTTAAAAGTCAACATGAAAATGAAGAGGAATTGAACTTTAATAGCTCTTCGCTTCACCCTTTTGACACTCAATCCTGGCCCCAACTCCGACCTAATTGCCTCCGAAGGGCCGGTATAGCATGATCATAACAAACTGCGACCGACAGCGCCTAACCACCATCCTAAGGGATGGAACAAACAAACACATAGACATAAACCAAACTAAACAATAGAATGAATTCTCACTCAATATCGCACACGGGACAGGTGGTATTTGCAACGACAAAACACTAACAGAAGATATACAAGAAAGGTAATCATGATGAATAACAAAAGACATCTTTCCCGTCAAGGCAAAAAACCAATGTAAGCTTGCGCCCTCTACGATCAAACAACGAACTTTTTTTTTTGTCTCTCGTAGATCAGCGTGCAGGATTTTCACGCTGTGTTATCAGATATTTTGGTTGTGTTCAGTGAGACGATGGTCCTTATTTTGTATCAACGATGGCTCTTATTCACTTCGAGTATCATTATAATTGGTATTGCCAGCTTCAATGACGCACACGCTGCAACATTTTGTTTTGTGATCGAGAGAAGCTCGAGAAAGGGCAGATTCCATAGTGTTTTTGCAGAGAAGCTTAAAGTAGGAAATACGCTGCATAAATGCTGCAGGAATTTGCTTATCAGTAGATAGATTGTAATAACGGTTGTGGGGGGGGGGGATAAAACGGAGCAGAGGGTAAGTCACATGTTGGATGATAAAAACGGCAAATGTCGCAGAATTGGTGAGATAGCCTATGTGAGAAGTTTTACGGACCCTTACGTAATGTGCTCTTAAAGAATAAATACCTGTACTTCTTTAGAAGTAATACACCTCGAGGAAGAGTGTACCTGTGAAGAGTTAAAGGGATAGCACAGTTTGGGTTGAGATGGGAATTCAAATAACTTTTTGCGAGATAATTAAAACCCACCTACAAATGTATTTGAAAATATCAAAGAGCTTACAATATTCTTAGAGGAAATCGGTTTGAAATGGTTGAGATATCACAAAACAAAGTTAAACAAAGTGGTTCTAATATTAAGGTGGGACCCACCTGTTATTGAGAACATTTTGTTTTGCTCTGTACTAGAATATCTCAGCCATTTCAAAACCGATTTTCATCAAATAAACTTTAAATTCCTCTTGCATTGCATGCTCTTTAATATTTCTTTTTTAAGTGATTTTTTTTATCATCTTGCAAAAAGTTTAAACTTGAATGTCCATCTCAATCCAAACTATACCATGTCCCTAACAAGAATCATCTTCAGGAAAAGAATATTCACGTGGATCATCTCAATGCTCATGAATGATTTAGCATGGAGCCACGTGGCTCGTTGTACATTGATATTTTAAGTACTGTATACAGGTAAATGTTTTACCTTGTTTATCTATGGTTAATTACTGTACCTTATCTGCAGCCGTACTATTGGTAATGGACTGAGTTGACGGCAATGCAGCCAATATGTCATCCTGCACTTGGGCGCTTTGAAAAGCAGTGAAAAAAACCGACTGAATAGACCAACCCTGTAAGATGATAATAATCATGAAAAAACAAACAAACTAATAAATAAATGAATATGAAGATGTCCCCGATTTCACTTTTTTTTCAAGGACAGATATTCTTTATCATTTTGCCCTTGCTCTTGATGTATCGGAGACAACTTTTTCTCTGGCATTATAATTGTAAATTAAAAATGACAATAATAAAAAAGCTACTTCTTATAAATTGAAGAAAATCTATTTCTCCTGTGCTGCCCTGTGCTGCTATGTTACAAAATAGAAAATTACACAATAATCTATTGATGGAACTGCAAAGCGAATGCCCCCATACAGAGAATAGATAAATCAAGTCATATCAAGTGAAATATACATGACCCGACTGGCTGACAGTGCTTGTTCGCTTATGTACAGAAATGAGTGTAGGTTAGACTAGGGAGGTTTAAAGGGACTGTACAGTACTGGTTGAGGTAGGGATTCATGTTTTGAACATTATGAAAAATTATGAAAAGCCTCATATGAAATATGAAAGAGCATGTAATTTTGATAAGGATTCAACGTTTATTTGATGAAAATTGGTTTTCAAATGGCTGAGATATCCCAAAAAGTGCTAATAATAAAAGGCGACATGCCCCAACTTTATTAGGATATCTTTGTTTCACCTTGTTTTTGGATATCTCAGCCATTTCAAAACCGATTTTCATCGAATAATCTTTTGATACCCCTTAGAACTGCATGCTCTTTGACATCTCATAGAGTAGTTTCTGAATATCTCGCAAAACGTTAAAAGCTAAATCTTCACCTCGACCAGAACTGTACACACCCTTTAATATACGTGCTTATCCAATGCCGCGCCGTCTACGTGGAAACATTATTGAGCATTCTGTCTTTGTAGCTACTCGATTGTCAAGACGGACAAGAAAAGAGAGTCTAGTATCGCTGCGGATTAGTGGGCTTAATCTGTAAGTCGTCCGGATCTAAGAACTACGCTTACATGAATCCGTTAATACAGTTAACGAGAACAAGAACCAGGAACTTTGCGAATGCTTCAAAAGGCGCTACCGCGACCCTGGTTGTTCATGGCGGTCAAAATTAAGCGCCGACCATTGAGCTCGTTATTCTATTACTGGTATTTGACGACGAAGCAAGCTTTTCGACCCTTTTCTCTTCTTTTCACCCTCTTTCATCCCTTTCACCTCTTTTTAGTGCCTGTAGCACTCCCATGCAAAGGACGAAGCTCTCGGATATTATGTCTCATCCCCCCCCCCCCCCCCACGTCGGCGTTTCAATTCAGTCACTCGGGCTAACACTTCCAAACCTTCATTTTTTCGTTAACAAGATTCATTCACAAGATCTTTTTCCCATCCATATTTTCCAGTGATTCTTAAATTGAGTTTTATCATTTCCGTCATTTCCCTACCTCATACCTGTACATGCTACTGATGATCTATTATGCTTTTTGGGGCCTTGTCTCATTAACCTTAAAAATGAAGTTATTGAGCGGCAAAAGTTGTTTGAAGTATGAGAATTTTCATTCATAATGTGGCGATCAACAACACATAAACAGTGAATACATTTTACCATAAGAATGAATGAATGAATGAATGATATGAATACATCTATCTTCGACAACACTCGGCAATTGCTTAAAAAATAAATCAAATATATTTGATTTTTTTTTGGTTTGAAAATGTGTTACACGAAAAACAAGGAGCTGTAGTGGTTCATCAGAAGAGACCGCAAACTCTCCTCTGTGAAGTCGCTGGTTCGAGTCGCTGACTGCAGCGCTCATGCTCTTAGAGGAAAGACTTAACCCTTTTGCGGCCTTTTTTTATCTATGCACTGAGTTGATTTATGTACTACATGCAATACACTTGTACCCATTTAGCATCCTTTGTGAATGTACTTGCATAAAATGAGAATAATCTCTCTCTCTCTCTCTCTCTCTCTCTCTCTCTCTATATATATATATATATATATATATATATATATATATAATATATATCATATTTATTTATTTGTTTGTTTTGATCTGAAAGTCTATGTAAACTATATACAGGGCTTCCTTGAAAAGCAGATCTCCTGGATATCAGCAGAACTGAACGGAATGTCCCTGTTAAAGAATGTTGGTAATTTAATGAATGAATGAATAAATAAATAAATAAATAGATAAATGAATTAATAAATGAATGAATGAATGAATAAATATGTAAATAAGTAAGTAGATAGATAGATAAATAAATAAATAATATTAATAAACAAATAAATATTATACTCATAAGTTTCGTGGAAAGTGAACGGCCTACCCCAACCCTCTTTTTGCCAAACATCAGTGAACATCATAACCTGGTATAGGTCTGCATGGAATGATTTGTGTGTGTGTGTGTGGGGGGGGGGGGAGGGAGTATAATACCCATCATGAATAAGTTCAAAATACTTTTAATGAAGATCGCACATCACATCCTTTACTTGATTGGCATAATACCCAATGCAAGCCATGGCAAACCCCATTCCTCATCGCAACTTTTTTTTTCTCTCTCTCTTTGATAAAGCCAACTGAAAAGAGTCTGAAATCATAACAGAACAAAACAACCAAAACAAGAATGGATCTCATGGTATGCTGTACATTCATGTTTGATACATTCTCACCAGCAAGACTGATACCGGGTCTGCTAAATTAAATTATACTGACCCTCGTAATACTGATCTAATGTACAGGTGATAAACCATAAATGTGTTGGGAGGGGTTCCCTAAAACCGTATTCGGTCAAATACCATGCAATTCTGCATCACCACATTAGATTCAATTCAATGCAGTTCAATTCATATGAATTCAGGATCCCTTTCTTCGGGTACAGAATAAAGTTTAATTTCGATGAGGCCATTCATTCTCTGTCTCCATTGCCCCCTTGCCTCACCCCACTCCTTTAAAGTGAACATTTTTCCCACTTTGCGTATTGTTTATTTCATTTCCATCATTTCAGTTTTCTTGACAATTTATAATTAATAATAATAATAATAATGTCTTATTTACCCAGGGTAGCCTCTTCAGTGTTGCCACTGCTCTACCAGAGGGCCCTGCTATTATTATTACCCTAGCGTGGCCAGGTACCCATTTATACACCTGGGTCGAGAGGGACACAGTGGGTAAAAACATCTTGTCCAAGGACGTAAGCACTGGGCGGGATTCGAACTCGGGTCCTCCGATCGGGATTCGGGAGTCTTATCCACTATGCCACAGTGCCCCCAGCAATTACTGTAAGATTCCTCATTGGGTGATTTCAAGTTCGGTGCTAGTGCTAGTGCTAGTGCTATCTCAGCACTAGCACCGGCGATAAAACCGAACTTGAAATCACGTCGGTGTTGGGAGTTGACCTCAAAATTATGACGTATTTCCGGTTGCTGGTGCTGGGCTCGGTGTTGAATGTCGTCTGCTGAACCGAGCTCCGCCGATTGTGTTAGCGATTTACGTGCTTTTTCGCCATTGACTAACACTAGCCCCTAGGGATTAACATTTTCGTCATTTCAAGTTCGGTGCTGGTGTTAGCGTTGCCGTGCGAGACTCATATTCACGTCCATAATAGATGCACGTTTTACGTGCAAAGTCTATGCTAATGCAGTGGTCGCCCACGTAACGTACACGAACACTCTCGACATGGCTTCATAAATCTGAGTCTGGGAGCAGTTGTATTTTGAGGAGTGGATGAAATTTGTGGCATTTTAATATTTCTTCCCCACTATATGTCCCTAAAACTAAGCAATTTTGGCTACATCTTTTAATATTTGACTGTAATCACGCGCAATCGCTTTTTTTCGTCGCGCAATTCCCGCGGAGCTCGCGGTGCTGTGATTCCAACACCAAGTGCTGGTGATCGATAATTTTGATCGGTATCGCCTCGTTAATCTGACCGTCGGTGTTGGAGCTCGATTTAACGCTGTTATTCGGGGGCTAGCACTAGCACTAGCACTAGCACCGAACTTGAAATCACCCACTGTGCCCCCAGCAATTACTGTAAGATTCCTCATTTATTGTGTGCTCTTTTCATTTTGCATTGTGTCGCTTATGAAAACGTACTCTCTGTTGCCGAAGTAGTGAAATGTATATGTCTTGTCGAAAATCAAATAAGAATTGAATTGAACTGAATTGAATTGAATTGAATTGAATTGAATTGAATTGAATTGAATTGAATTGAATTGAACTGAATTGAATTGAATTGAATTGAATTGAATTGAATTGAATTGAATTGAACTGAATTAAATTAAATTGAATTGAATTGAATTGAATTGAATTGAATTGAATTGAATTGAACTGAATTGAATTGAATTGAACAGCACGTCTAACTTCCAGGCAATCCATATACTAGTAATCTAATCCCAGACCTCAACCGCCACCAAGTAAAGCAATAACTGAAGTGCACTACATCCCCTTTGTTACAACAGGATCCACAGCCCCATCATGCAAACGGCTTCTATACTATATACTCTGAGGCAGGTGGTTTCAGGGGTAACTTATATTCCAATCGAGGTTGTTCCATGTGTTATCAATAATTGTGATGAAGCTTTAAGACGTAGATGTCTGTAATGTAGACTATACTGTCTTGCACTGTACGTAAAATAATTTGTCGCTCTTGTACATGGCGGTGAAACTTCAAAGGCGACAGGTCTTCACCTTTGTCGAGTTCAGGGCGCAACCGCATGAAGTACTAAAAGAGTATTCAGTCCTTGATGGAGTAGAGTTCGGCCTCTTGGAGGTTGCATTTCTTATTAGTCAACAACAAGGCAATGGACTCTATTTGAATAGACCTGGTCTTCGGGCCTTTTTTTTCTCTCTTTTCTGTCTTTCTCGTTTTCCCTGTTCTCAACAAGGAGATAACCTGTTGGTAATTGATTTACTCTTGAAAGAGACACGTTAACAAAGTACATCACATGCTTGTTGGGATTGAGATAAGGAGAGTGTCTCGCAGCCCTAGTATTCGTCATGCAGGCTTTGCGTTGTTGATTGGTTTGTAGTGACACAATAGTTCGAGCGCTCGAGATGATTCTGCATTGCTTGGGGTGGCAGGATCTTGACAAATTATTTACATCAAAGAAACAGCAACTCCAAAGTCGGCTTTTTTTGCCAGAGATTATGATCACAATATGCGGAGAATAGAAAACGATATTACACGCTCGAGGACCTTTGCTTTATCTATAAAAAAAGGGCAATCATATCAGTATGTGGGACAAAATGAAAATGATTTCATTTTGGTGACATTCTTGTCTCAGTTCTTTTTTCCTGTGCACATGCTGTGCAATTATATCTCCTTCCCATGATACTGGAAAAAAAAAAACTGAGTGTGATTGAGATCAGAATGATTGGTCAAAAGTCAAATAAAGTTTTGGGAAAAATTGACAGTGTTGATTAATTCCATGTCTTATACATTCTCGGCATATGAATATGATGCCAAGATATACTGAAGATCTCGGCCCCCGCATTTCTCAATTCATGGTGACGCCTAGCATTTTAGTTTTTTTTTTTTTTTTTTTTTTTTTTTTTACAATAACAACAATCTTGGTAATTCATACATTTTGTGTGCTTGGGATGCTGATTGGCACGGGAAACCCCATAGCGTCGCACATGCTGTCTAAATTTCCCTGGCACAGAAAGGGGTAAGAAAAAAACACTTTTTTTTCTCTCTCTCTTTTAAATCTTCATTTCAAATGAAGAACATTGCTTCATCGACATTTCTGTTTCCGTGTGGTGAATTTTTTTCCTTTCGTTTTTATAGTTGTTCTTTCATTTTTATATTTGACATTACATATCAAGTTATTTATTTGTCCTGTTAAGTTGGCTGCAGTTTTGACAAGATCCTTTGAGCAGCATGAAAAATAAAGCACTGATTTCTAGATCTAGGATTGCTAGATGACGAACTGCGCTGAGAGAGAAAAAGAAGCTACAGTGTCATACGTGTCGACATATCATTATTTAGCAACAGATTTACCTAATACTTAAAAATGGGAACTGAATAGTTGAGTAATTAGATAATGGACTTAGGCGGACTGAAAAGTACATTTGCCGTAGTTCTTTAGAGTCACAATTGTACAAAGTGCAGACGACTGGGCCTGTCTGACGCTTTCGTTACCTTTCTTCTCTTCCGCACAACGCTTTCCCCGTTTCTTCACCTCGTTTTCGTGTTGGGAACAATGAATTTATCAATCCTATAATTTGTTTTGGGATCAACGCAAAGGGGAAAAACATTTACTACTTAAATAGCAAAGGCCACCGCCGGTTACTTAAAAGGCTGTATAAGAACCTCAGCTCCATTATGCGGAAAATTGAGATGAAGGGAGGCTATGGCATGGGTGTTACGGTGGTCTTTCTTTTCTGCGCTTCGTGTAGGAACTTGCCAACCGCAAAGTGAATCCTCTATAGAAGAACGGTGTCGCTGGAGTCTTAGAATTGAAAAGGACTGAACACGACTGTGAAAAGGCTGGCGTTAAGAATCCGCGGTTGGCCCGTAGACCCTGTTGTACGGAGTCATGAATATTGAGCAACGGGGCGGTTTCGGTTCACTTTGATCCCTGTGGGCGTCCAATCAGATTGCGGGCTGTCCGACTGAGCCGACTTACCAGGAGTTACAGTCAAAAGACAAAATGAGAAAAAGGGGTGACAAGAGAGATCAAAGAGACTCTTTAGGAGAAGGGGAATAATGCCATACCGGAGGAGGGGGACGATAGAATCATAAGCAGACGTACGTCTTTTGATAGAGCTTCGTGAGAGCAGGGCATGTCAGTTTCCAGTCATAGGAGATATCCCATTCTGGCACTGAGACGAATCATTCTGCGTTTCCTGTCCTTGCATCCCGAATGTGTTCCTCCGAATGAGTCCTGAAATCGGGTTCACATCATCCATCTTTGCATGACATGCGATGACACTCCATGAAGATGCGTTCCATTTTTTGAGCCTATAGGCATCCCAAATGTTGCGGCTCAGTGAAGCACATTTGAGGCGGGTGTGACGTGTTCACTAGGAAGACAGTCGGGCAGCGTCGCAACCTCCGATAACGGCGACTCGATGTCTTCACGGCATCTCCATCCCATCTTGTGGAGGAAACACGAGAGTCCTCGAGAGTGTTGCGTCTACGAGGCAGTGTTCGGTACCTCTGAAGGAATCTGAGTTGATCAACAGCAGCTATCATTCCTTTCTTGTTTTGAATAACTCCGAAGTGTTGTGCGGCAAATTTCTGTCGAAAAAGGTGGCAGACGGGCACAAAATAAAAACATGAAGAAACTTCACGGGACGTCGCTCATCTGTCTCCTGTTTCTCCTCATCCTTCTTATTACACCGACTGAAGTGGCAGCAACATGGTGGTAAGTGACGATCGTCCGGAACAAGCCTTGTTTTGCAAACTTGCTAACTTGCACCGAAAAGCAGTCAGTCTATTTTTGCTTTGTGAACTCACCTTGTTGTTTTGTTTGGTTTAAACAGCATACCACTAGTAATCATAAAGGTATCAGCCACACCCTCGGCGTTACTCAGGGAGCGATATGGGCAGAGTATAATGCTTAGACCTTGTATCACATGTTCCTAGTTCTGATCAAGCCCTTCGCGTACATGCGTCTTTGTAATGTTTAGCTTACGCTCTTTTTAAAGAGTATAAACACTAAATTTGAAATATTGGAGTCATGACATTAGCCTGGCTACCTAAGAAAATAGTGTCTAATGCGAAGATAAAGGCATATTACTATAATCCTTATCAGTCTTTTTTTTTTGGGGGGGGGGGGGGGGTGACCAACTAACCTTTCAGATTGAAGTGTGATGACAACACTAGTTTTTGAATTGTGTTCTTTATACAGGGACAGACGAAACCAGATTGCCTTATTCAAATTCATGTCTATATAGAAGATTTAAGCTTACTGTGCATCTTGAAAACTTGTAACCGTTACGTAAAGGTCTAGCACGCAATCAAGATGCAGGGATATTGGGGGAAACTCCACTGAATGTTGAATCAAGTAAACACAAATGTATAAATCCAATCGTATTCGGATACGGAATGAAAATGGTATGGAACTCGTTTAACTTCCCCAGTTTGTTCTTTGTTTGTTTGTTTGTTTGTTTGTTTGTTTGTCTGTCTATTTGTCTGTCTGTTTGTTTGTTTTAAGGGAACAATGTATTGGTCTTTCACATTATGTAACTACGATGAGCTGGTAATGCCGTTTTCAGTAGATTTAATCAGAGCATAGATGAATCGAAGAGTAATGCCTCCTTTACATCCTTGACGTCAAATTATTTAAGAGTTGCATGAACATATCAAGAGGCGTTTCTTCGAGAAAGAGCTAGTTGTTACAATAGAATTGATGGCAAAATAATATTGAAAATATTGAACAAAACCGATTTGGGTATCCTAAGCAGATGATTGCACCTAACTTTGTACTTTACCTTACCTACTGTGCTCATGTGGTTGATGCCATGATATCATTGTTCCGTCCACAAATGTTTTAGTTTTATGTGATTTTAACTTCTACCTTTCTGCTTGTTTGAGTTTACTCTTTCAAAGGCCAATATCAATTTCGAAAATGGATTAGCATTCACCTTCAGAAATATTTTCGGTAACAGAGACATCGTCTTCGTGACTTCGCGGGTCCGAGGAGGCAAAAAGAAGATAAAATCTCGTCTTTTCGGCCTTATGGCGATATCCGAGGTTTCTCTTTGTGGTTTCTCGGGTACGAGAAGGTATTCAAGAAGGAGATCGATCTCGTCTTTTCGACATTTTCGGCGAGAGACGATATCCGAGATTCTGTCTTTTTGAATTCTCTTTTTCGAGAAGGCAAGAAGGAGATATGTAAGACATTGTCTTCTTGAACCCTCTAGTCCAAGAAAGAGAGATGTGAGATCTCGTCTTCTCATTTGCTCGGGTCCTAAAAAGGCGGGAGGGCATGACATAAGATCTTGTGTTCTCGAACTCTGGGTTAAAAAGAAGAAAGGCAGGAAAGACAAGATATCATGGTCATATCTCGCCTTCTCCGAGTAGGCGAGAAAACGAGATCTCACAAAACTCGCTTTCTTGCCTTCTCGGAGGAGATCTCTGATATCGCGTACTCGGAACCGAAAAGGTCGCGGAGGAGAGAAATTACCTTGTCTCCTCACTGACAATTAAAAGTTCATGTGGCTTGATACAAACTGTAAGGGCATGTGGTCCACATACTTTTGTTTTCCTTTTTAGAAAGAATTTGAATATATTTTCTCCTGATTTCTTGTAATTTTTCATCTCAGATAGCTCACACTGGATTTTTATGAGTTATTTTTGATGTAATTATCTTTATTTAGTTAATCATCCATGTGATTATCTTTTTTTTTGTGTGTAGTTATTTTTTTCTCTCGGGATCCCATGGAAGAACAGCATTGTATTCTTGCTGATACAACTGAATGGGCAATCCCTCCGTCAGTTTGTCCGTATTCATGTACAGCCGTATGTTTGTTCTCTTTTTATGTATCGTGTACGTATGAACTCTATCTTAAGATTGTTTTGCTCTTTCTTATTCTGCTTTTTGCATTACTCTTCCTTTTAATGTTTGAATACGGAAATGAACTAATAAAAGAATAAAAAAATACAAACCAAACAATAGACTGAGTCAAGCACACTTGCAAAGTTCTAACTAAATTTTTGTCTTGTTTGTATCACAACCACCAAAACAATGTGGCATCCTCGTGTTATGTTTATCTATTCTTCGAGACATCATCAAATTAATGACAACCCTGATAACACTTTTAGAAAAAAAAAGATGGCATGAAAAGGTGCTGAATTTTGAGAAACGGTGCCACAGAAAAGTTGTAAAGATATCGATAAGATGCTTTATGTACGGCCTACATAGTGGTAAAAATCTAAATAATGATAACAATGATAATAAATAATAAAAAATCTATCGATGTATAGTTATGGATGAGAAATAACATCTCTCATCGATGCCTCGCTCTTTTGATTGAGTGGGTTAGTGCATCATAATCCATTCTCAATTTAACTTGAGAGTATAGGACAAGCCGGGGAGAACGTCAAACCTTAACGGCATGACAAATCCACACGCTTGGATGATGATCCTCAACTCCGATCCAAAGTTTATTTATCCCCCCATTCCAGCATCTCGGTCGCTTCCACATCTGGTTCTCATCAATGTCATCCAACAAGTTGTCATCTCTCCTCATGAAGTTGTGGTGCAACTTTCCAAAAAATTTTCCGGTGAAAATATCTTTCGAAGAACATGAGGATAAGAGAAATAGTATGTAGGGTGTTTATCATCCCCCCCCAAGTTATTGCAAGTACCGAAATCTACCTACCGAGAGTCTGCTTTCTCTTTTTTTTTTGGGGGGGGGGGGGGAGTGGGGGGGGGGGGGAGGGGCGCTGCAAAAATTGCATCTCTTTGTCTTGTGTTTGACAGTAGCATCTCTTGACCAGCGGCTTTGGCGAAGGCACAAGTCGGAGCTCGCATTGTTTTCTCTAGTTATGTTTTCGTAGTCTTTGCCGAAATTGTCGCAACGCAAATCCGTTGAGTTTTTCACTTTCAGCCTGTCGACCCACATGAAAGTAGAAAGGCAGGATCGCAGCTCACTATTTGAGATGTTTTTACTTCTTTGTGTGGATGATTGATCATTCTCCCGAAACCGACGACAAAATCGCTGACAGATTTATTTTTCAAGACAATATTCAATAAGACGTTTTTATTTTGTTGTCGTTTAAATTCAAGTTGTTGTGTTACAATCACATTGAATTGTTTGTCATACTGCAATCAGATGGGCGTGACTGTTTATTATGATATATCTGATTGCGAAAGCCTTCTGTCTGCTTAAATTCGGCAAATATTTGCAGACATTGTCAATTGAGCCACCACCCAGAGAGGAAAAACCGTAACATTTTGCAGGATATACATGTACTGCCTGTCAAGACACATCACGCCATTCTCTAAAACTGAAAATAAGAAACAAAAGAAATAGATTTTAGATTTAAAAACGTTGCCGTGGCTTCACAATCCTTCTCTGCTATTTCATGTCAAAACGTAAAATCAGATCGGCATCCGCTGTCAAAGATGCATGTTGTTACGAGATGAATCAGGTAAAATAATGTGAGAGACTTGCAGTGAAAGACAGTTGGTGATGATTATTATTCATCATTGTGATTGACATAAGGAAGGAAGAAACCGTCTTTTGGCATTCTCGTCATTCCCACGAAATTCTATTTCGCACTGAATTTATCTACTTTTTTCTTAGAACTACCTGAATGAGTACCTCACTCCCTTCCATGTTTAACGGTGGCTTTATGATAGGGTGGTATTCGTTTGCTCTGTTCTGTTTTGTTAGGTGATCCGAGTATCCTTCGGATCACCTTCTGTATCTGTACGGATTCTTTCTTCTTCTTTGTTTCTTTATTTCTCCGCAAAAGTTGTGCAGAGGTTAGCTCAGAAAGTCCGCTGCCTATCAATTTCAAAATTATACCATGTATGCATCATGTCCCAAAGACGACAAATCTAATGTATCATTGTGATCAGTCGACCGTGACGTCACTATGACGTCATTATATGAAAACACATTCTCAATCATATCTCATTAATGGAATGAAATTTTTCAATGAAATTTACGTCACATATATTTCAAATTATGCGCATTCTACTCATGTTCTCAAAATTCATATTTTCTCTTAAAACGTGCGCGTACGCGCGCGTTGAAATATTTGTATGCTTTAATCGAGCTCAAAATTTTTTTGCACACGTTTCAGACCATTTGGAGCATTTTTTGAAAAATTGAAAAAATCGGACGGACGCGTACGCGCGCGCGCATATACGCACGCACAGGTCATGTGCAATTGAAATTTCCAGTTTTTTCACTTTGATCGGATGTCTGAAATGTTAAGGAATATTTATACCAAGTTTCAAATCAATGCGACTCAATATGACGTCATACGGGCCCGTCAAAGTTGAAATTCTGTGCGCGCGTCAATGGCGATATACAGTGCAACTATGCCAAAAAACTGCTAATTTTAAATTCGATTTTACTCGTCAGGATGGACGGTGACCCCCCATTTTCTTTACATATTCTGAAAGCTGATGAGTTGTTCATGTCATTTCATGCGGTGGCAATGCTGACAAAATGATTAAAAGATAGCAAATTTCTTAATAAAGTAAAAAAAGTAAATTTTCAAAATGACGTCATCAAATTTCAAGTTCATTCGAGCGTATCTCACTAGTCCTTTGTCAATTTTCACCCAGATTTCAGTATATTGTAGCTTATTTAATGTTCTTTCAAACATAAAATTACAAAATTTTGATTGGATAACGGTATCACCTCGTAAAAATGGATTGAAAGTAACCTTGTCAAATTTGACCAGTTTACGTGTTATCTCTATGGGAGTGCAGTTTTTCTGGAAATGAAAATTGACATGACTATCTTTATCGAGCACTAGCTCACTTACCCTTCGGTAAATTTCTCCCAGATTTTGATATGTTGTAGCTGAGACCTTACGCTACCGTAAGTGTGCCCTTCGTTTTTTCATACGATGTCGGGATCACGTCAAAAATTTTGGTTGAAATTCAGACTTATCTTCGATGTATTGAGATATTTCTTTCTTTCTGCAACTTTCTTTGCAATAACTCAAGAAAAACACGCCCTATCACTTCTATATTTTGCACATGTTTAGTTCATGTCACGTACATTATTTCACAAAATAACAACTACTTGATCTGACACCATCTTGGGTATGTAAATTAGGGTCAAAGGTCATAAGTGTTTCATCCTGTATCTTAGTGAATACATGTTCTATCTTTTCCATATTTTGCACACGCAAAGACCATATTACAAGGATCATTTCACAAAATAACCACTTTTTACTCAGATGCCATCTTGTCTGTGCAAATTGAGGTCAAAGGTCATATGTACTTCTTTTTGTATCTTCGTTATGACGTGTTATCTCTATGGGAGGGAATTTTTTTAAATGTGAAAATTGACATGATTGTCTTTATCGAACACTAGCTCACTTACCCTTTGGTGAATTTCTCCCAGATTTTAATATGTTGTAGCTGAGACTTTACGCTACCGCTGATGTGCCCTTCGTTTTTTCATACGTTGTCGGCATCACGATAAAAAAACTTGGTTGAAATTAAAGCTTATCTTCTATGTATTGAGATATTTCTTTCTTTCTGCAACTTTCTTTGCAATAACTCAAGAAAAACACGCCCTATCACCCCCATATTTTGCACATGTTTAGTTCATGTCACGTACATTATTTTATGAAATAACAACTACTAGATCGGACAACATCTTGGATATGTAAATTAGGGTCAAAGGTCATAAATGTTTCATCTTGTATCTTGGTGAATACCTGTCCTATCTTTCCCATATTTTTCACACGTATAGACGATGTCGCGAGAATCATTTCACAAAATAACCACTATTTCATCAGATGCAATCTTGGGAGTGCAAAGGTGGGTCAAAGGTCATATGTACTTGTTGCTGTTTCTTCGTTATAGTATATGCAGAATTTGGTACCAAACATGGCAGATATGACTCCCTTTGCTAAATGAGAATGCAAACATCACACGGCCAATGTCTCTAAACACAGATGGAACTTGTATGGTCATGCCTATTGCAATAAGGACTCGAATCATTGATAAAAAAAATCGGATCACCTTAATTTGTCAGTGATGACAAATTACAATCTCTAGTTTTGTTTGTCTTTATTTTAAGAAACTTTCGTCATCATTGGAATTATCTTTTCTTTTAAATCTATACAATATGAGTTGTCACCATTACCTAAACAGCGATCCTCATTTTTACTCAAACGGAACTTACTACATACGTGTGCGGCTGGTTTCTTACATTGGTTGATATACGTAAACATGCTGTGAAATTACGTGCCCCATATCGTTATGTTATCACTCAGTATGATACCTGTATCACCATAATGACTGAAACTTCATTATTGACAATTCCACATCAATTCGAATTAAGTTCTATCAAGATTAAAAAAACAGAATGCCCTTTAAGGAGACTCCGTGACTTATATCTGTTTTACCAGAGCAATGCAGACTGTATTCCCTTTAGGCCAATCATAACGGGCGCTCACTTTTATCGTTTGTTTTCTTAGCTGATCCAATAAGCACAAACAAACTGGGTATCTCTACATGTACATGGTAACTCGTTAATCAAAAATGAACGTAATCAAAGGATGATCTGCCCGGCGATTGATATGTTATGATGTCCGTGCCAAATGCGAGGCATATACACTCACTCGTCACCGCACTTGGAGGAAATTTGTCAAATCGCGTGTTGACGTCTTCAACTGGCAATGAGCGCGGGGAGTCAAGATATTATATTATAGTGCCTTCCTCCAACAGCGACGGGAAGAACATAGAGAACACACATGCACACACGAACACGCACATGCGTATAATCAAACGCAAATACATTATTCCGAGGAATATGATATACTTGCGAGTTAAAAATTAGTCATCTTATATCATACGTGGGAGCTCTTGAGACGATATTGTCAGTTTAAAAGAGATCATGAAGTCGAGGCAACTCATTTGGGGAATAGTTACCCATTGTCTTTGACAACACCGAATTTAATTTCAATCCTTTGTTTATTGTACATTTGGAAATTCATTTCGTTTTAAGTCTTACACACAAACACAACACAGTAAACAAAAATATAATCACAAATCACAACATATTCATCAAAATTTACAATTTGAAATATGATATACGACATACTTGTATATCCAGCATTCAAACAAGCACTCTGCCTATTCTCATTGCTCGAAGTATTCTAATATCTGAGACAAACTGAAAATAAATCCTACCAGTGTGTGTGTTATACTGCCATTTGAAGAACAATACATCGCTGCTGTTTGTTTTTTTAAGGACCAACAGAAAGTGGTATAGATAACATTTTCACCTAGAAGTTATGAAAAGAAAATACCTCATGCAGATTACAGAGCTAAAATTGTAGATCTTAATTGCTGATTTAAAAAAAAAAGAATATATATATATATATATATATATATATATATCGTTATTAAAGAGACGCATTCGAGAAGCATCCTATCACATACTGTTACACGCCCGACAAAGCA
Organism: Diadema antillarum; assembly: GCF_040938485.1. NCBI lineage: Eukaryota > Metazoa > Echinodermata > Echinoidea > Diadematoida > Diadematidae > Diadema > Diadema antillarum. The sequence goes on from NW_027271900.1 coordinate 85,988, forward strand.
GCAAGAATAGGGAAGCTGTGGACCATAATTATATACAACCGCATATCAATAATCCTTCACGGGGTTTAAGCCACAGTCTCGTTTGCTAGTGTAATGACAACCTTTAACCTCTTCCCTCGTTTTCATTACGTCGACTTTTCCTAAAAAACAAATCATAAACTTTACCATCTCGAAACAACATCACGGAAGAGCTAATCCCCTCCAGATTTTCGGGGTTTTCTTATGTCTATTTGTTTTTTCCGTTTCACACTTCACGATGGATGTATTATCTGGATAGAGGTATAAACATTCTATTTTGCAAGACGGTACAGCCTATCAGGTGCAAGTCGTACACGTGTATATCTTCTTGGCGAGTGAGATACTGATTTGGGAATAACCGGTACGAACGGTGCATTGTATCGGGACAGAGTTGAGGGAGAAATGACTTTCTTGTTGGTCAATTTCAAATATTGAGTCTACTAAAATGTTGGAGGGTTATTGCAATAACTATGACCCAAACAGATAATGGGATTTTGAGCAAATGCTGACGGACTGTACTGTATTATCATAATACAGGCTTACCTGTACATGTAAATGCAGTGTTTGTTCCACATATTTGTTGCCGGACTTGTGTACAATTCTATACTGTGTTCAAACTGACCCTATCACATTGAGTGATATTAGACGAATACACCATTTCAACAAAGTCGGATATAGGAAAGACAATTCTGGAATTCCCTCGGTGAATAAGTCATCGCTTTGGGCAGTGTTGAGAATAGCCTGTAGAAACGATACAAAAATATCGATATTTTGTCACCTTTTCATAGCCACGCTGTTAACATATCAGGTTGGGATTTGAATTTCCTGCTCCTATGTTTACGTTTACTTTTCCTGAACTTCTTGCCTTTGCAAAATATATGTTTGTTTATTTGCATATCTAACACCAGTATAACCTGTATGACGTTAGGTTGAGTGTTATAATGGGTTAAATATTCTATGAACGAGTAGCTGAAGATGGTATATCACACAATGTCACAGTCTGACGTATAACTTTTCGGGAACGACTTATCATGGAAACATTACATTGTTTTTGTTTATTTGTTTGTTTGTTTTTTGACACTTCAGCCCCTCTCCACCACTCCCTTTCCTCTCCCTAGTCCAGCATGACGATCACAGTGTATCGATCCGTTATCGTTTGACTATGATGAACCTGAAAAGAAGAGGGTAGACGCCGGCGGCATAGAATTGATTTTGACGCATTACGTTCGCCCCAGCGGAAGATTTCCCCGTTGTTCCGCACCACCGTCCCGCTAAACGGCCAGGCCAGTAACACGTCACTTACGTTCGTTACTGATACTAAACGCCCCGAGATGGATATATATATCGCACTGGTCATGATCTTTTCCCTTCAGAACAGGGAAAAGCCTGAACGTTCTTGATGCATCCTAGTTATCTCTCTTTCTTTCCGCTCTCTCTCTCTATATCTCTCATTTTTCTTTCTGTGTCATTGTGATTCATTCTCTTTGTGTACATTGTATTCGCGATGTCGGTAGTAATCTTCTAGTACGTTTCTGTCATTCTGTTTCCCTAAAAATCTGAGTGACAGTCTGAGAGGCTGGACTTAAGAAACTATTTTGTAGACCCCTATTTTTCCTTAATATTTTCCATGCCTCCGTTCAAAAGCGTAAATGTCCATTGCCATATTCATGATGCCTCCTTATTAAGCTAATTAGTACTTTCAGAAAATGTATGTAAAATCAGTGTTTGGAAAATGTGAGTACCCTGACGAGAGTTGTCCCATTATTTCAGTACGGTGTGATGTTGCGATCACTAGTACTGTAGTACGAGCAGAATAAGATCTCCTGCGATTGACTTGCGCAAACTTTGCAAGTTTCCAGGTGGTTCGTACATAGTGAGAAACACTGATATAAATCTGTACTTGATTAAAACATGAGACATGAATACAGGGAGGGACTAAGCCTGTATATCTCTTGTCAAAAGTAAACAAGAGCCTCTTGAGAGATCCAAGACCAAGGGAAGTTTAGTGCCAAGTAATATTTCTGTAAGTCCCTTCAATCTCGATCACACTGCGTTACATGAAGGCGCGCTCGTTCAGGTTTAACGTCAACAACAGCAGCAACAACAACATGGAAACGATACCCATGCACTCACTGATACCCACTGAAATATCTGTTCTGGTCGTTCATGTCACGGCCTAGCAAACATATTGAGGAGAAGATCTGAAAAATAAACTACCTCGGTCTTGAAGCGATAACGTTTTGCTTACTTCAGTTAGATTTCCCTCCTAGATGTTAATGGATTTTTTCTGTGTGTGTGATCGGCTGTTACAGGTGACTAAAGGCCTAATGTCCACGGAAGTTTGGGGGTTTTGTGAATATTCCAAGGTTCATCTCCCTTCAATGATTAACCTAGCATATCATTACTCCCGCAAACCCGCAAACACACAGTCAGGCTCTCCCCAACATCGCGTCTTCCAGCTATAGGAGATGTAGGATGCGTGGAATAGATAGCGTCCGAGAATACTCCGTAGGCGAACCTACTATTGCGGTGAACCTCCGATGTGTCACCTATGTACACAAACGATCCGATGTCTCACATAAAAAAATAAAAAAATAAAAACAATAACGAGTTATCTCATTCCTCGGCAAGTTTAAAGGTAGCACGGCGTACTAGCAGATCAGTCTAGTTCAGTTCGAATGAGCTCCTGCTTTAACAAATACACACACACACACACACACACACACACACACACACGCAAAAGAAAACTGAATGATGTATAACAGCTATACCAGCATGTACTGTAGCATTGTGAGTATTATCCAAGAACAAAATGACTACTGTAAAGATTCATTTTATGTGATTATATGAAATATTATCATTGACTATGGGAACAAAATGATAAACACTATTATAATTTGAATTGAAAAAAAAAATCAAGCGGATTGCTTGAGCCTAAGTCCCCTCGAAATGACTGGACATTGATGATGAGGAGCATTACCTATATCAGGGCCGGCGGAACGGGAGGAGGGAGGGGAAGGCTTCGGCCCCCACTTTCTTTTTTTGGATAGTACATACATGATACAGTATGTAGGAATACATAGGCTCGAATTCACGAAGGTGATACAATTGAAACCATGGTGTAAACCATGGACAAATACCGTATAGTTTTGTATAGGGCACCAAGTGTCGCATGGCCTATTTCGTTACGAAATTAGTCATTTTGTCGACGAAATGTTAACACAATAATACACCGGGGAGGGGGTATTATTGGCAATGACGAGCGTTTTTCTACCTCAACAAAACGACAAATGGAGGCTAATGATAAGAATCTTTATATTGTTCATATCACAAAATCAAAAAGCCAAACATTTCATGGAGGTTTGTGCATTGGTAGATAGGAGACTTCTTCGATGTTAAAGGGATTGTATAGTTTTGGTTGAGACCTAACTTGAGGTATCTAACATTTTTTGGTGAGATAATGAGAAACCTCTTATGAAATATGAAAGAGCATGTAAATCCATGAGGAATTCAAAGTTTGATGAAAATTGGTTTTGAAATGGCTGAGATATCCAATACAGAGCGATTCTAAAAAAGTGTGGGACCCACATTTTATTACGATCACTTTGTTTTCCTTTGTTTTTGGATGTTTCAGCCATTCCAAACCCAATTTTCATCAAATAAACTTTGAATTCCTCATAAAATGGTATGCTCTGTACTATTTCATAAGTGTTTTCTTGGTATCTTGCAAAAACTTAAAAGCCCAATTTTCATCTCCACCAATACTGTACTATCCCTTTAAATTACTTACTGTCTTAGTTATGCCCGATGTCGATAAAACCTGTGTACCATTTTAACTAAATCTATGTTTTTGAACGTTCCCTTTGCAAGTAGTCCTTTGACTGTATTCTTGTGTGTTCGTATCAAATGTATGAAAATATATGAATTGGTAATTTATCTCTTCAATAAATCCATTTGTTCATAAGTTCCATAGGTGGATGCATTACGGAAATTTAGACCGCATTAATAACTAACGATTAGGATCTACAGTTTTCTTTATAGCCTAAAATTGTTCGAGTTTTGGGATGATTCAGGCTATTTTGGACCTTCATTAAGACATATATATATAAATTATGGATATACATTGTACATGCTCATGGGTAGGTAAGTGTGAGTATGTGTGTGTGTGTGTGTGTGTGTGACAGTGATAGTGTGTAAATGTTACGTGCACGTGTGAGCGACGATAGCGGGCCTCCTTGGGAAAGGAAAACAAATAGCTTGTCCACATGCAGTCTGGTCCAGGAAATCTATCACAATCTGTGGTCATTATCCCGTCCCCCGAGCGATGTAATTTAAAGGGAGCTCTTGGAGCTATAATCAAGGATGTTGCCCTTTTTTATTCTGTCTCTGTTGTCCTTTGTCAATTAGTATTGGAGTGAGTTATGACTCAAACAAAGGACAGAATGAACAAAACAGACACACACAACAGGTTCGCTGACTTTATATTTGTCCTACTATAGCACTGAATGAGAATTGCAGTAAAGTAAACGTAGAGCATCAGATATTATATTATAGTGCAGTTTACTTGTGGATATCACCAGTGAGGAATATGGAAATTGGTAGAAAATTATTGTGCATGATGGAAATGTGTCTTCCTTGAACTATTTGCCGGAGTAAGCAAAAATGATACACAAAATGATCCATAATGCTTTGTGTCGTGAATGATATTGTTCCCCTATCCTCCCCCCGTCATGAAATAGACGCAATGCACCACTTAGTACGACGGAGATGACTGTGTGCCTTTGATGATGATTCTTTGATAAAGTGCAGGCAAGAGATAAGCATTGTGCGAGGGATGTACATGTATATCCGTGCGGAAATAAACAATCGGGGATCTTGGAATAATATTTGTTACATCGAGTAGACTGTACGAGAAGCCGCTATGATCTGGCTAGGGGAGTGTAGCATTGATGGGTTCTTCTTCAGACGATTGAGTACAGTCCATGGTCTTCTCTGTGCAAGTATAGGCTATGTGCGATTATTTTCCTTCGAGATTTGACACGTACGAACAACTTCGGGGAGAGGATAGTGCTTACTGTGCGTAATACTTAGGAGTTATGGAGTGATTATGGGAAGATATGGAAGAGTAGGAAAGGAAAAATGTGTAAACGGAGAAAAAGGGGAGAAAAGGGGGAAAAAAGAATTAAGCGTTTGCGTGCCAGGGACTTTGGACAGTGTGTGCAGTGCTATGGGATTTTCTGTGCAAATCGGCACTTAAAGCACACAGTAGAGACGAGAACCGACTGTAATAAAGCTCAGAGTGGCAGAGCATGTCATTCTGTAGCAGTGACTCCATCAAGGGGCTTTCACATCGGGCTTGCGTGGAGTTGCCTAGCGTCGCGCAGCGACTCCGCCGAGCTTTCGCCAACACACGCTGTGGCTACGCTGTCCTTCGTAACGATACGACGCGAAGCGGTACGTGCGGTACGCGTATTTTTTTTTTGTTTTGTTTAATTTGCGTACTTTCCTCGTAGAGTAAAGGACGTAAAAATACGCAGTTTATCCGCTTATCCGTTTATCTTCGCGACACAACAATATTGTACATGTATATACGCCATGCCTACGCAGAAGTACGCAACACGACGCTTCCGCACGCCAATGTCTACGCAAATGTACGCTACCCTGCACCAGTCCGATGAGAACTCATTTGAGGCTGGATCTAAGGACTTACCTAAACACTTTTTTTTTGCTTCCGTCATCCCCCCCCCCCCCCATGATTACGCGACCTTTTATTTGCGCGAAGTTGGTACGCAGCAGTATGCATATGTACGCAGGTTCGTTGTGAAGGCCCCTTTCACACCTTAGACATCCCTCTGTCTCTCCTCCTCCACTTTCTCGTGGGGGGAAGGGGGGAGAGAATTGGCCCTCCGGCGACGCTTTCTTCACGGCTCATTTCGGCTCGCCAAAATATGTAACCTTTGGGTATGGACGGGCATGTTGACATGGAACGACGCACCGTGAGACCCAAAATGAAAAACCTTCACTCCTTTATTTATATACAGGCGTAAATATGCATGGTATTGTGCGTTGCTACTGTACCGACAATCTTTTCATCTTACAAGATAGAATAAACGTGCAGTAATAATACACACAGACACAGACACACACAAAGACACGCACACACGCACACACACACACACACACACACACACACACACACACACTATTCGTATCTGATATCTGCTTTCCCAATACAACTGTATCTCTAACACGCTACGACACCATACATGTTTATATTAAAAAGTTTATAACAAAATTATTTCGTACTTGATATATTTATATTTGTGCCCCTGCATCACAATTCGACAAATGTCGTTTTGGGCAGATTCTGAAAGAGCAGACTCTAACCTTTAAAATGATATATAACTCAAATTAGATGGACTCTCTCAACCTGTCTAGATATTGGAAAGAAAGCACATACTCTGGAAAAGGGTGTACTGGGAAAAGAGGCTCCAAAATATAGAGTGTATTCAAGCACTTAATCTTACCCAGCCGTGCTACAGTTGTAGTTTTGCAATGAATGGGACGAAAAACAACAACAACAACAAAAAACAGCATGTAAAGCACATAGCAAGAAACACTGAAGGGATTATCAGATTAAGCTGAGCATGCTCTATCGACACATTCTGCCGCTAACTAAATAATACCAACTTTTAGAGCAGTCTAAGCACCATCTCTTCAAAAGAATGAGAGTTGAAAGTGAAGGGTGTGTAAAGGATTTAAAAGAGGCATTCAAGACATACATATAGTTACTCTATTCTAACAAAAAGACCAGTGGTCTAGGAAAACTGCTAAAAACACTATTTTCATTCCTTTTATGATCCCACACTTTAAAATAATGTAGAATAAGTCACATGCTTCTTCAGAAAATATAAAAACTCGAGATTGACTCTGGTGGCCCTTTTCACGTATTTTGAGTCCTCCTATAAAATGAGGGCGTGCGACTCTTTGATAGGTTTGTGATGCATGGTCACATACATTTATGAGTAGACAAAAAAAAACAACCCATGAGATAAATGATAAGAATGCACATAACTTTCCGTTTCTGCAATGGAAAATTGCTGCAAAATGTTGTTCTTACACTACCTAACAAATTTGACGGAGTCAAACTGTATTTCGTTCATTTCATTCAGGTTCATCAGTCATATCAGCTCCGTTGGGACCAAGATTCTGTGCAGCAACATTCCGGGACTGGTGAGCAAGCAGCGGGAATTGTGTCGGGACTACCCGGACATCATGCTAAGCATTGCCGTGGGCGCCACGCAGGGCGTGAATGAGTGCCAGTTCCAGTTTAAGAACAACAGGTGGAACTGCAGCACCCCCGATCGTGACACATCCGTTTATGGCAAATCCGTTTTGAAAAGTTAGTGATCTGACCGCTTGTTTTGGTTACTATTTACTACAGAAGTTGATTACAAATGCCAGGAATAAATATTGCCAATTCTATAAATGCTTCTTCTATATTATTGCAATAGTTATAATGAAATTGGCTGTAATAGTAGACACAATGATTACAACAAGGTGGAAATACATTGAAAATAAGCAGAAGAAAAATGTAAGTAACGTGTCTCTTCACTGACCACTTAATCCAATGTAAAAAGCACAATTCTGGCTCAACTATCTTCCATGGCACCCATATTCACAATAATATTAAATATCACTTTCGTCATTTGAAAAGCTGAACGACTGTGAATACTGTTCGAATTCTGGCGATGTTACGCCCTTCTGCCATTCAATTGTCGAGTTTTATTTCAATTTCCTGCAGTAATTGGCGCAAATGTTCCCCTAGAATTAAAGAAAAAAAAACTGGTAATGGTTGAATATCGACTCCCACGCGCGAATTCGATAGAAAAATGCATCAGAAACGACTGAGGACATCAAGATTACTTCATTATTGTTTGCCAGACGAGACACAACAGAGTGGGTTCTAGACTACAAGCTGACACATTTCAATTATCTATCCTCATCTCATCACACTTCATTTTGTTCACAGTTTGTTAGAGTATATTGAAGCTGGGAGAGAAAGAAGGCCATAGCAAAATTTCGGAGGAGAGGAGACGAGATTGGGGGAGGGGGTGGGGCTGAGACCATGTAAGTGTCATTGTAATAAATGGTGTTAAAGCACACTTGACTCTTTGCCGCACAAAGATTTGGCGGCTGACCCAGGGTGACGAAAATAACCGCTCGGTTTTTCTTCTCGTGTCGGAGAATGTTCCATTGACGGGGATTGACAATAAGAACACTCGAGAAGGCACTCGAAAAAACAAAAACGCTGGCTTTACTCTCTTGTTGGTCAGTCTTCCTTAAAGGGACACACTGAAATGCCAAGTAGCCATGACGTACCGGAGTAATGATAGTTGTATGCATTACTAAAGAGTTGAAGCTACCATGGTCCTTGGATATGCTGTAATTTTTGCAATTAGCAATAAAGATGAAATGGTACATGAAATGACAAGTTTCGAAACATCTGCGGCACAGATTTTATTAAAGTTGGATTATCATAGCACTACAGGAACAACTACATGTAATCTTAAATCTTTCTAACATCACGAAGCAAACAATTACGACAGTTATCATCATACTTCTTCATCTTTAGGAAGAATGATGAAGAAGTATTTTGTTTCTCGTTGTTTTTCAATTCATGCCAATTATACTTCCATCCAACAGAGGGTATATATATGTTATCAAAATATGCATTTCACACGTTGTATTGTTTTAACAGTTCGTAAGAAAATGTCACAATGTATAAGATAAAAAAAATATATATATATATGCACACAATGTACATATGAATGTAAAATGAGAGAAATAATACATACTTTGTTTCACATGTTAATATTAGGAAATTGGTATTTTATTGGGTGATTAACCATGGACTTAAAGACACGCCTCCCTTTAAGAGTAAGAGAGAAGTGTACCAAGGCGAGACATGACACATAAAGGACATCTCAGCATGTGATCTAAATGACATCGATTGGCTAAAAGTTCTCCTTTATCATCGCATCAATGACACGTCAAACGGGATTTCTAAGTCGACTTAGATAACGCCATACTACTCACGTGACAATAATTATTCTCTCTCTTTATCTTGCTTTCTCCCTCTGAAAAGGAAATAGATGTCCTGGAGTACATTCACTATCGATTTGCAATCCGTTGGAATTAAAGGTTAGAAAGAAAAGGGGTGGGGTAACGCGCTCCAACAAATGTGCCGATCTTCTGCTCGCAATGAAAAAAAAATAACACCAACATTATTGTACAAATTGATAATTCATCTTCCCAAGGCAAAGAAAGGTAGCTCATAATAATTGTAGGTAAAGAAATCAAAGGAAATACACAATCACCAAACATCTTGCTCTATCCAATACAGATTGATTCATAGTTTGATAACGATTAATCCATAAATGTTAAACGAAATATTTTGTCTCAAAGTCTTCTAGAGAGAACTTTTACATTAATCATGTTGATTTTTTGACAAACCTGATAGTATGACAAAGGTATGATAACATCAACATGACAACAGAAAAAAATATTAACATTATGATATGACAGATCTTCATCAGTTGTCTCCATATGTGCATATATCGTTTAACTGCTCATATATATCTTAACAAATATGTTGAAACTTAAGAAAACAGTGGGACTCGAACCTGCCATATACTACGAATCCCACGGGTTCTTTTTTTTTTTCGTCATGCTAGTAAAAATATAGATTTGCAGTTGCAGTCTTACAAATCAGCTTGCATTTGTACGGAGGGAGATAACTGATTAAAATCTGTCAGTGAACATCTTCACACCCCTCTGCTATATCTATCTCTTACTTGCATTATTTAAGATATTAACATTTTTAAGAAACTTATGTCATGCCGTAAACTGAAAAGTTGGTTAGTAGCCTGCATGACTTGTTTTCATCGTTCCCAAATTGCCCCAATATTATTGGCGAAATATCTGACTACGTTTCATCTCTTTGCTTGGTCCCGGACGCATCTCCTCGTGACTCCTTGATTCCGATCGATCCATTGACGAAGAGCAAAGGGTGCAGGAGCGAAACGCTTTCACGCTATTTACATAATAGCCCTTAATTTCATCCGACTGTATATAGGAAGCAGGACACGACGATTCGTAATGACATCCCATGCGATATTTGAGGCCCCCTCCTTAGCTCACATGTTCCTTTCTTCCAGAACCTCTGGAACAAACGTGTCTTCTCCCCGCCGGGGTGGTGTATTGATCCACTAATGCCCTGCCAGAAAGCGAATGCTGAATACAGTGGGAGGGGTTGGAGACAGGAGAAGAATCGGTCTCTTTCACAACCTACCGGAGGCTTTCCTCTAAAATCATTCACGCCTCGGTCACTGTTTGGCTCCTTTTCCCCCCTCCTTTCGTCTTCATCACAGTTACTCGTCGTTGTCCATATAACGTGTCGCTTTTCATGAGAGCACGCCTACTCAAACTCAAATTTCACGGGCCGATTGACGAACTCAAAAGGCGATAAATAAGTAGCCAACTTTAACAGGGGTAATTACAGCAGCTTCTGCAAAGCGGCTTTGCTAGATTCATGACTAACCGAATTTATCACGACGGTGGCAATTCCACAACGGGCGCTTTTCGATTCATACTCCTCGCTATATTACGATTTGTTTAGTGTAATGTTTAGACGGAGTGGGAAGAGCGAGATTGGGGAGGAGCAATCCAAACAACACAAGTCTACAGTTATCTAAATGCTTGATCTGGTTTAAAAGTCGATATGTCGTTGCAGAAACTCTTGTAGGTTTTACTTCTCTCAAAGCTATTGCCCAGTAGTTTCCTCCATTAATAAACATTTCAGATATTTTGACAACCAGCCAGAAGGGATATTTTCGCTGTTCAAAATAGTGATAGAATCAATGATAATGACTGTTGTTTGAATATTTATTTGTTTCTACAGAGAAAGCTGTCCATCATTAAAGGGGTGGTACAGTATTGGTGGAGATGAGAATTGGGCTTTTAACTTTTTGCGAGATACCAAGAAAACACTTATGATATAGTACAGAGCATACCATTTTAAGAGGAATTCAAAGTTTATTTGATGAAAATCGGGTTTGGAATGACTGAAACATCCAAAAACAAAGTAAAACAAAGTGATCGTAATAAAGTGTGGGTCCCACACTTTATTAGAATCGCTCTGTTTTAGATATCTCATCAATTTCAAAAACCAATTTTCATCAAATAAACGTTCAATTCCTCATAGAATTGCATGCTCTTTCATATTTCATAAGAGGTTTCTCATTATCTCACCAAATATGTTAGAAACCTGAAATTAGGTCTCAACCAAAACTATACATCCCTTTAAGCCATCTCATATTCATTAACCTCGACTCATTTCAATTGATCAGCATAGTAATTACTACACCTTTCAGCATTATTCGCCTGATTCATGTATCTTATTATTAACCATCTATCATCATTATCAGTGTCAGTATCATCACTGCTTTTACACAAATCAATAAGCATACGTTTGTTTAGGATTCAACGTTTGATATGATTTGGGTAGCTTCAAAAAAGTATTGGTTATGAACGCTCTGCAGTGATATCGAGAAATACAACACACTTATGCTGCATATGCTCAAAACGTAGGCATACTTTGAAGAGTCATTTTTTCAGTACACTTTCCTCATTCATATTGTCAAGATAGTAAATAAGATGTATACATAATCTAAGGTTTTGAATCTGTTATAACATCATATTTATGAGCATTGATTTTCCAAATATCCAATATCTTGTGAACTCTTTAAAAAAAAAGGCAGATTATTTACGTCCACTATACTCCTGTCATCAGCGTACTTACATACTGATTTCTGCATATGACTGTATGGGCAGTTCCGACTGCAGGGAACGAATGGAATCGACAAAGACAGACAGACAGACACATTATATGTACAAAATCACAATAGGAGAAAGAGAGAGGAGAGAGAAAAAATGAGGAGACAAGACAGATAGACGCACACAGATCATTACACACACCCTAACACACGCGTTCTTGTAAACATGCAGCCTTGGGCCTGTCAGTGCGTGTAAGGAAACGCGAAAGCAGTAAGTGATCAAAGAGCGCTATCCATCAGTTCTGCTATGAGAGAATCGAACATGGCTAACATCTCGAGTCCATGATATTATCGGGGAGTCAAACATTTTTACCGCATTTCCTGTCTTCATTTCATTTTGACATCAATAACCTTGTGCTGTCGGCGCATTCAACTCATGGACACACATCTCTTGACTCTCAATGATCCCCCCTCCCACCCCCGCCTCCTTTAAACCGTCTACTCTTACTCCCCGTTCCCTCTTTCTCTCTCCTTTTCTTCATGCTCCCACCGAAAATTTCACACCCTGTTGATACTGGCTTATGCCAGTCGCGGGACACTCTTTTTCATGCATGAGTCAGACTTCAAAAGGTGGGCAATTACTGTCTTAACTGATTTGTAGGAAAGGAAGACGAAGGTGGAAAAGACGAGAGTAAAGCGGGGCAACATTTCGCCTGAGGGGGACAAAAGTTGATCCTTTCTCTGAGTCTACCGACTCCGAGGGCTGAGAGGATGAAAGTGCCCACCCATGGAAGCCATCGGTTGCCATGACTACCGCAAACTCTCCGGAGTAATGAAAACACGGCGAGGGTGAAGGTATTATGGTAGAAGTGGAAAAGAGGAGAAGAAACAAAAGTATGGGATTGTCAAGCGATTAGAGAGAACGAGAAAATTTTCAAAAAGTAGAAAGTAGATCTGACATCGGAGCAACGTGTGGTCTTTCTCACCTACGCGATTTGTCCGGAGACACATCAAAAGGTCAAAGCGATACAGGAAGATGCATTCCTGTTTGAAAAAAAAAAAGAAGATGTAAAGACATGAAGAGAGAAACGATTTTGCTGCAAGGGGGGATAGATTTTAAGGAAACAGTTCACAAATGGAAGAGATCGCGATGAGATTATAAGGGAAATGGTGTACATACACAACAAAGCGATCTTTTTTTCTTGAAGCAAAGATTGTTTTTGCTCTTCTTTTTTTTTTCTTTTTACTTGAGGGCGGTTTTCAGTCGAGAGAGGGTAGGACGTCCTCATGTTGCTGTATCAAACAGCGTTTAGGGTGCGCTTTAGGAGAAAAAAAAAAACCGAGATCTTTGAACCCCTTTCGGCCTTGGGGGTGATCGATTGGAAAGAATTTGAACGCACTTCCTGCATAGTTTCCAGATTTATGAAAGCTGTGTAATTATCAGTTTTATTTCCCTTTTGCTATTAGTCACCAACAAACAGAAAAGTTCACCTTCACAAAAACTTTAAAGGACAAGTTCACCTTCATAAACATAAGGATTGAGAGAATGCCGCAATATTAGTGGAACACATCAGTGAAAGTTTGAGGAAAAATGGGACAATCGATGTAAAAGTTATGAATTTTTAAAATTTTTGTGTTAGAACCTCTGGATCAGGAGACTACTAAGGTTCGTGATGTCATATGAGTACAACAGTATAAAGACAATGTAAAGAAAATTCAACATATTTTCACTTTTTTCGCATAATAAAAGAGCACTTGACTTGCCTCCTTCTAAAGGCAATGGGAATAATATTACCCATAACATATGTCAGTTACGAGTCAAGTGAATGTGTACTTTTTTCAAAAGATGAAATTTTGTGAAATTCTCTTTATATTTTCCTTAAAGGGACTGTACAGTACTGGTTGAGGTGGGGATTCATGTTTTGAACATTCCTAAGTGAGATAATGAGAAACCTCACATGAAATAAAAAAAACATGTAATTTTAAGAAGGATTCAACGTTTATTTGATGAAAATTGGTTTTCAAATGGCCAAGATATCCAAAAAAGTGATAATAATAAAAGGCGACATGCCACACATTTATTAGGATCTCTTTGTTCACCTTGTTTTTGGATATCTCAGCCATTTCAAAACCGATTTTCATCAAATAAACTTTTGATACCCCTTAGAATTGCATGCTCTTTGACATCTAATAGAGTGATTTCTGAATATCTTGCAAAATGTTGAAGGCTAAATTTTCACCTCGACCAGAACTGTACACACCCTTTAAGCTGTTGTACGCATGTGACATCATACACTGCAGTAGTCTTCTCATCCAGCGGTGACTGCACAAAAACTTCAAAAATTCATAACTTTTGAACAGATTGTCCGATTTTCCTCAAACTTTCAATGATGTGTTATACTAATATTGCTACATTCTCTCAATCCTTATGTTAATGAAGGTGAACTTGTCCTTTAATGGAGTGTCTTTGAGTTATATACGTAACGCACTTACACGGGCGCGTGCGCACTCACACGCACACCCACACAACAAAAACAACTACAAGAACAAGAACAGTAACAACGACAACAACAGCAACAACACACACACACACACACACACACACACACACACACACACACGCACACACACACACACAGAGCTCCTCCACTCTCTCTCCTCTCTCTCTGAATGTGTGTGTCATGTGCATGTTCCCAATTTATGTGAATATCGGCAACACTATTTAAATCGATTTTGTGTCTCTCTTACTGCCACACCTGAATGAAATGATTATCACAGTGTGCGACAGATTAACCCTAAAACCTGCATTCACAGTCCTTCATTAATGTCTCCAAGACACTAAATGCTTAGTTTCGTATCAAACATTGTCCTTACAGTATGTCATTCACCCTGTCTGGAATTATTCCATCGTCCCCCCCCCCCCCTTATACAAGCATAACAAGCTAGTAATAATTTTTATGATATTCCATAATTATACTCTTTCACTATTGTCTTTGCGCAATCTCGAAAGGACAGGCCCAGCTTCTTTTGCAAGTACGTTTCCATTTCGATATCTTTATTCCCTCAGTCCATCCCTGCTGCTATACTCTCGTTTTGCCTCCTCGTTCCAATGCGTTTTCATTCATGAATGAACATTAATCGACCGCAAATGACCTTCGTCAAACGCCCTCTCTAGTTCTGAAGTGGCAATCATCCATTTAAGTCGATCGATGCGACAATGAAAGTCGCCAAAGAGTTTCAATCCGATTACCAGCTCATTAAACAGTTACTTACGTCCTTGCATATTCAAGGGGGGGGGGGGGGGGAGGGGGAGGGGAAGGGGTAAGGGTCTTTCTCCATAAAACACACCCGTCCTCTCTGTCCTTCTCTCTTCCCGTCCCCTCTATCATAAATATACCCATATAAATGCAGTGGCGGTTTCAGGTGTACCAGGCGCGAGCCTTCTCTCTTTTTTTTTTTTTGTTAAAACAAAAGAAAATAGAAATAAAATGGGGGGGGGGCACCCCCTTTTTAAAATTTTGTAAAGGCGCCTACCCTTTCGGAATTCGTGGATGCGCCTCTGTTTATCTATTTAGGTCTATATCTGTAAAAGATCTGTATAATAATACACATGCAAATATGTCTATATATTATAGATGCACGATGTGTGTTTGTATGTATTTATCTTACTAAATGCCTTGTGATTTATTGTTTCTATTCATTTTCTTCTCCGTACCTCTATCGATAGAGGGCAGCAGAGAAGCCGCCTTTGCATACGCCGTTTCCTCTGCCGGCGTTGTCCACGCCATCACGAGGTCGTGCAGCCGCGGAGAACTGCTCGACTGCGCATGCGATCCCACGAAGAGGGGCAAAGACACCGACGAGCAAGGGGTCTTTGACTGGGGCGGTTGCAGCGACAACGTCAAGTTCGCCATGGACTTCGCCCGCAAGTTCATCGACGCCCGTGAGAAGAAAGAGCTCGACGCACGAGCGATGATGAACCTTCATAATAACAAGGCGGGGAGACGGGTGAGTGTATATTATAGGCATATTTCATCTTTAAACAGCCATTCAATGTACAAAATACAAAAACAAAGGACAAACTATTGCATTTCTACGTGTCACTTTTTGTCAAACAGTAATGTCGGCCAAAAGGACGTCAGCTGGTTGGATGAGAGGGTGATGTCATCCCCCAAAGTATGTCTACCTTTGACTTTCAATTAATTATTCGTGTTGTCATTATCATTATTTACGTATACGGATCACCACTGCCTTTTTTAAACAAAAGAAAATAATGTGAAAGTTCCACAGAATTCTTCTCTTATGAAATATTCTCATGAATCTTTCACTGCTGTCTGTATGTCGTCTGCTCGTCGAAGTCGATTTGAACGCGGAGCTCCCCCTTCCCCGGTCGTCTACAACCTTATCATCTCTCAATCGCCAGCTCCTACAGTTTTTATACGTACAATATTGTATCTATTACGGAATGAGGGAAATCCTGGTGGGGCAACAACATGTCACATATTCTGACACCGAAACAAGTCACCACCACTAATCAAACTTAAAGTAATGAAAACGTTATTCTTCCCTCGCCTCCTCAGACGGCATGTCCCAGCCTCGAGCCATCTTGACTTCTAACGTGGGCCGAACAGGCCACACCCACTTGTGTACCAATGCATATTCATGACATATCATTATCATCATAATCTTATCGCTATTTACCGTACGCAGTCAGTCCGGCGCATCATGAAGCTGGAGTGCAAGTGTCACGGGGTCAGTGGCTCGTGTTCGCTGAGGACGTGTTGGCTGGCTATGATGGAATTCAGAAAGGTTAGTACAAAGGTCACAAACCTTGTGTGTCACAGCGAAAGGTGATTACGGTCAAGGAATTCACCCGTGACGTCAAACCATAATTATGAAAACATCAAACTTTGGTTAGTTAATTGATGATCAAAGGATCTCGTTTCATAGTGACGTTAAACATTTAATATACAACTTCAATATGCATATCTTATACAGATGTCAACATGCACGTCTACATAATGTATATACAAAAACAAACATTGATACATATGTATTGTATAATTATATTTTGATATGTATGCTTGACTCATTATGTTAAGGCGTGTGGTTTGTGCATTGATGTGATGTTAGCTATCATGACAGCTGGTAGGTTGCTCATACTGAAGGTTTACAAAGAAAAGGGAATAGTATTGGTGAATAAAGACCTATCCGCGATTCTACGTTTATTCCTCTATTTCCATGTCGGTGCCACAAAATACCTTTTCCTTCATCACTGGTCGAGCTGCAGATTCTCAACACAGCACAGAGTGCCACATTTTATCCAAATCCTCCTCTCCCATCGCTGGATTCTCTACTCGATGGCCTCTTTTCAAAATGTGTCAGAAAGAGGTTGCCGTCTCTTTGTTTCCAAGGCAACACTGGATTTTTGTTTGAAAAATTCCACTCCCGTTTTACATATAACATGCCAACAGATAAGAGTTACTGAAGTAACTGGCTAGTGAAGGGGGGGGGGGGGGGTAGAGATGTTTTTATGGATGAGGAAGACCAAGGTTGAATTTGACGACATCGGGGAAAGTCAAAGAGATGTAAGATTATGTCATCCTGTGTTTTTCATTTCCCCTTCTTTATTCTCATTGGAAATGAAGAGAGTTCTTTATTTCCTGGCGTAATCGTTCATTCAATATTTGCAAAAAGCAGTCCACAAGTGAATAAAGTATACTGATGTTGAATTTATGGACAGATTTATCTCAATGAAGGAATACACGCGTAAACCAAATATGACATTTGCCTCAAAACACAAAGACAGACTCAATATCATTAGCAAGAAAAGGAAATTCCACCCCTTGTGCACTTCATAGTCACTCCATGCCATTAACAACGACGGTAAGGTAAAAAAAGAGAGAAAAGAACAAGAAAGCCTTCAATTTTGGAAAAGAATCTAGAAGATGTGCACTTTTGAAAATGCTATTTAACATGCTCACAATTGAAAGACAGCAATAGCGTTATCGATAGTAACGTATCACCCACAAGTTCATACATAGAAATAACAGACTATCAAAGTCAGTAAGTAACTATTCCTCAGTTTTACGAGTCCTTATTGCTTTGTAGGACAGCTTGTTGTTTTCTTGTTTCGTTTATTTCATTTCCAACAGCTAGACATATGTGACCCTGCTTCACAAAACCAACGAATAGTCACCAGACATGGATTTTTAGTTCAGAGCAGATCCTGAAAGAGCAGACTTTAAGCTTTATAGTGATAACTTCAAATGGACTCTCCTAACCTACCTAAATATTGGAAAGAAAGCACACACTCAGGAAATGTGTGAACCGAGAAAAGAGGCTATGAAGTACAGGGTCTATTCAAGCGCCTAATCTTTACCAAGTCGTACTAGCAAACAATGAACCCTCATACACGATACAATATTATAATGATTTCAAGACAAGTACAGAAAAACAAAATGGTTGGAAATGGAATGTGAAGCATTCCTGTCAGTGGAATTAAATTCTTTTCGAATTCATGTCAGTGAAATTGAATTCTTTTGGAATTCATGTCAGTGAAATATTAGATTTCTAAGTAAGATGAAACTCGTATTTTTATTCGATTGACACTTTTTTTTTAAAGTTTACTTGCGCTTCCTGCTTGAGAGGGCTAGAAACAATGTATATGTATATACACTCGGCGGGACTATCATCACGCCGACTTTCATATAACATTTTAATTTCATGTTGCCTTTACCGTCCAGGTCGGTGACTACCTGAAGAATCAGTACCATGACGCCAGCAAAGTCAACATCAATCAGGAAGGAACCGACTTCTTCCTTGCCTCGCCGTCGACGAAGACGAAAAAGCCTTCGAAAGTTGACCTCGTGTACTTGGAGCGGTCTCCCGATTATTGCCGGCAGGACGCCCGCACCGGTGAGTTTTAGTACAGAAATTATGTTACAGCCTCGTGGAACGTCGTCTAAAGATGTGAACTCTCCGCCAACACGAAAATGTCTGATTCATTTACATGACACAAAACTGTAGATAACGGCAACTACATTTACTTATTAACAAAACGACCATCAAGCGCTTGGCATCACCAACATCTGTCATCTTATCTTTCATCTTTTTTGTTTTCATTTTGATTATTTTTACTTTTATGCGCAGTTCTCATAAAAGGCTGTTCAATACAACAATGTACAATCGTTACTAACATAAATAATGTTTACATTTATTACTTGTTTCTTTTTGTTACCTTGACAAATGATAAGTGCTTGGATTCATGTAAACACAATTCTTTTCATAATAATAATAATGATAATAAAAATGATAATAATGATATTATAATAATAATGATAATAATAATAATAATAATAATAGTAATAATAATAACAATGATTATTATCATTATCATTATTATCTATTATTGCTCTTCTGATTGTACATCCCGAGCTGTATTGTATTGTGTTGTGTTGTATTAATTTTCCACATAGAATGAACATGAAAATACACAAACCATAATCAAACAGTATTAACTTGAATACGGCTGAACTGCTCAGCTGTGTGTGCTCTGCTGTTCTTCCTGGGGTGTCTGGTAATACTCAATTCACATGTATATGAAGGCGGACTTGTCCTTTAAAGTTGAACTATATTCCCGTACCTTTGTTTAGTATCAGACCTGTTGGAACATGATAAACACAAGCACATACAGTACACAATACAGTAAACTTATGCTTTATTATTTGTACTACCGCGTTGATGTAAAAGTTATCCGTATCTCGAAACGATTTCCGAGGTATCTCCGAAGAGAATGTTCTATTTCTTATTTTTAAAAGTTCAGTCCAAAAATTTCTCATTGGAATCCTACACAACTTAGCCTGTCATTGAGAGTTGAAAGTATTTAGAATATGATATGATTGTAGATTACATGGAGGCTACTATGACAGCGTGATCTAACTGTGGTTTACTTGCTTTGTAAATCGCGCAACGCAACCTGAACTTAAGTTTTTTTTTGAGTTATCGGCATTCCTATATACACCTTGTTTTCTTTTTCTTTTTTGTTTTCTGGCAGGTTCACTTGGCACAGCGGGTCGAATATGTAATAAAACATCAGACGGACCGGATGGCTGTGACGTCATGTGTTGTGGGCGTGGCTACAACACAAAGCGCGTCGAGCAGACGCGGCAGTGCGAGTGCAAGTTTCATTGGTGCTGCTTTGTGAAATGTCGCGAGTGTACGGAAACTGTGGACGTGAACACATGTAAGGGGTGGCGGAACGACCGTACTTCCCCAGACGGCGAGGTGGACGCGCTCGATGACGACATTCCCGCGCGAAGCAGTCACAGAGCAGCTCAAAGAGAAACCGAGGTCGCAAACGGGATCGACAATAACCATCCAAGCGTCGACGAAGTTGACGTCAGGCCTACGGGGTCAACGATGGGTGATCCTGAGAATACGCCAGAAGTAGTCGAGCAGGAGGACACGGTCCGGTCACCGGCGAAGGGGAGAAAATCAAAAAAGAAGCGGGAACGCAAACAGAGGCAATACAACAGAGGGACGGCTATTTTCTGAGTGAGCTTGACACATTCCAAGTGCCCAAATGAGCGCTGAGAACACAATGAATAGTCACAAGAAAAATGCAGTCCCCGAACATCTGAAGAAGTGCCAAATGGAAAGCGATTTAAAAGCCTAAATGTTGTTTGAGTTATATCCGCAAGACAAAGGATATGAAACTCATGTTAGACACATTGTGCGCAGCCGAATTGAGGGTTGATTCATCACACGTTAACTATCACGACTAAATGAAGCTGGTATTTGAGGAGAGAATCCTCGCCTGTGTTCATGTATTCGGGGAGGGGATTGTAAGGGTGGGCGAATGGAACTTCTGTGTGTCCGTAGTCTCCATCATTCGATGTAAAAGTGAACTCTAATGACACTGCAGCCCAAATATTTGCTGCTGCGTGGTTGGACGCCCCTGACCAAACCGTTGATCAGCTGAGTGCCATAAACACACTGGTTTGTCGAACACCAGACTATTTGCACGTGTCTGCCTGAAATTAATCGTTCTTAGATGCATATAGGACTCGATTAGGACCTATCCGGCTACGTCGAGACCGGCGGGCGTCCGGATAACCTATATATGCCCGAATGCAGCATTTTATACCATATCATGCTACTTAGGGGTATATATACACGTTATTACCAAATCACTAGTATTATGACTATCTGCACGGCATTGACATGTTTCATACTTCATAAATTGACACCGGAATAAAACAAAATATAAATCAACAATGAGATCGATAATTATTGTGACTCGTCGAATACTGCCGCTGCACTGTACTGTATACACTGCTGCGGCACCAGTCATTGACATTGTCTCACGAACTGACTCAAAAGTTACAGTCTGCTGGAATAATTGGAATATGTCCCGTCGTGTATTTGCACGATAATGGTTGAACGTGTACTAATTATCTTTAGTGATATTTGGCACTGAAAATACATGAAAACATTCAAAAAAAGAAATGTCGGCCAGTCGACGTCCGGATAACAACGGAAGATAACTGAAGTTTTGATATTTTGAAGTTTAGCTATTTTTGGGGGAAACAGTTCTTGAACAGTCAATATCAATATGCAAATGGAAAAGTGAGCATGTCATCCCCTCACAACTAACCATATAGTTTGTACATAGAATTGTGGCATTTCCATTTTTTTCATTCAAACGCAATTATGTCCGAGTCACAAATCCTCGTGTAGCTAACTGTTAACTATTCTGAAGTTCTGAACATGATGTTATTCTGAACATGATGCTATTCAACCAGGAATAACATCATGTTTCAGACTTCAATGACAGAAACATTGAATTTTCGTCATTCTTTTTTTTTTGTGTGTACACGATCAATGAAAAATTGTAAGGGCATGACATGGTTAGCTCACTCATTTGCATATTCATATCCACTGTACAAGAACTGTTTTGCAGAAATTAGCAAAACTTAGTAAGATTTTACTATTTTTTATCAGACTAACTTATATTTGGACTGGATATCCCCTTTAATGGCCCGAGTTTATTCAAACAATGTTTTAAGTGATTTCACTCTGCTAATCTCCACACTTGATCACCAAACTTTTCATTCAAATTCATGAAATTCTTCCGTCGAGATATTTTCATTGCAACTGATTGACAAATTGCCCTGTCCGGAGATCAGGAGGTCGCAGGTTCGAATCCTGCTCGAGTATGTACGTCCATGATTTTTATCAAGGCTACTACTAAAACACTGATCAATTCAGTGTTTATTTACGTCGATGTAGGGCAATTTGTCAATCAGTTACAAACTTTTTCATGTTGTCCCTTCTAATGATCACTGTCGTCGAGGGATGACAACTTGTGCGGGTATCATAACACATTGCCAAACATTACCATATAGGCAGATACAGGCATGATGTATGACTTTTGCCATGACCTTAACAGCGCAGGAAAGTAAACAGACATATTACTGTCCCCGTATAGACATCAACGACTTGTGCAGGATTGCAGTTTGCATTGTTCTTCTAAGAACGTGAGAGTTGGCTCCATATATAAATGCCATATTTCTCCAAAATCAAACAGTTCAAATATTTTGTCATTCTTCGAACTGTTCAAAATCACATCTTTACCTCTTCCTAATCAGTGCCTTGTGCGCTGAGCACATGATATGTGATCGAAAGTAGATAATCTCAGCTGTCACAATTATTCGTTGTAAAGTATGTGACGCTCCTTCCTGGAGTTAATCATTCCTGAGAGAGTGGTTAAGAAGTTAAACATGTAACAAATCAAATAAATCATTCGTAATTACTTATTTTCCACAGATATCTATTTTGACCAATACTGTTTACTGCCTTGAATGTGAATAAAAAACTACGGGGTTCAATTGAATATTACTTTCTTTTCACACAATTTAATGTATATTCATGAAACTATAAAGCTTCAAATAAAGATATAATCTTCCCATCTATCTATTTGAACGGTTATGACTTATAAATATATAAGTAATATATAAGTAC
The DNA here is from genome assembly GCF_040938485.1 of Diadema antillarum. Taxonomy (NCBI): domain Eukaryota; kingdom Metazoa; phylum Echinodermata; class Echinoidea; order Diadematoida; family Diadematidae; genus Diadema; species Diadema antillarum. Next base: position 108,868 of record NW_027271900.1, read on the forward strand.
ATAAATAAACACAATGTATATATATATATATATATATATATATATATATATATATGTATATATGTATATATGTATGTATATGCCCCCCCCCCCCAAAAAAAAAAAAAAAAAAAAAATACAACGGTTCCCTCCGCAACGATAACTTTAACAATAGTGAATCAATCCAAACACAATTTCAGGGTATGAAACTATAACTCATTGCCCACATCTTACAGAAGACCCCATTCAATTTGCTTCAGGTATGAAACTATAACTCATTGCCCACATCTTACAGAAGATCCCATTCAATTTGCTTCAGTGGTCAAAGAGAAATGAGGATTTTTGTAGAGCATGTCAGGAATCCCTCCCCTCCAAATTCTCTCTAATGTGTTTACACATTAATATGCAGTTCCAAGAGCATCCAAGTGCTAAACCTGGAAGAATCAAACTCATGACATGCTTCACAACAGTCCACATTTTTCTGTGACCGCTTAACCAAACTGAATGGGGTTTTCTGCAAAATGGAGCAACGATGTTATATTTTAAGACCCTGAAGTAGCATTTGGATGGTTTAATCAAATTGGTTGTTATAAATGCAAAAATCCGATTGTATTTTTCTTTTTTTTTCTTTTTTTTTTTTGGGGGGGGGAGGGGGAGAGAACATACTATATATATATATATATATATATATATATATATATATATATGTATATATATATATATATATATATATATATATAAACATACACTCAGCAAAAAAAAAACACACTTTTTCAAGTTAATATTTTTCATAGCAGATTTTGATGAAAATCAATGTATTATGTACCATTTTAAAGAAAATTTGATTGGCTATCAACCTGGTAGGTCAATATAAATGGAAACTTAACGCATAAGTGAACACAGTCGTCCTTTTCCTCCAAGGCACACAAGTAAAAATTGCAATAATGAACAAGTTGTCTTTCATTTGCAAATGCCCTCTAAGTTCAAAGTTCAAAGTTCAAAGTTCAAAGTTTATTTCATTTTTCAACAAAAAACATAAGATAACAATGATAACAAAAGACCAGTTTAACACAATGAGAGACATGACTGAAATAGAAAAAAAAAGGTTTTGTTGTCTTTATCTTTGTATACTCTCAAACAAAATCAAAATGGGAAATTAGAGAGGGAAAATAAGAATTTTCAGTCATTTCGAGCTTCAAACGACTTAGGGAGTAAGGGCACGAAGATCATTAAATGAACAAAATATCTTTATTTCATTATTTTATTTAGTAATTTAAGCATTCATTAGACCAATTCAAGTTTCAAATATTATTTACAATTTTCCCAATTTGAAAAATCAATTCAAATTCCCACAATTTTGGTTGATATATTGCTTCTTCCTTCATTTCATTTGAATTTGGATTTAACAGAAGATTCTTCATTTTTCTTCATGATTTTTAGCCTTTTTTATCTTTTGGACTTCAAAGACGTTGTAGAGATCATACATTTATGCTGCAACTAAATTCATGTTTAGATTGTGCTAAATATGTCTTTTGTTCTTATTGTTATATGGAAGAGCAATTGCGCATGAATGACAACTTGTTCATTTTTGCAAATTTTACTTTTTTGCCTTGGAAGAGAAAAACAAATGTGTTTACTCATGAAAAGTGTGACCTGCCAAGTCGATAGCCAATTGAATTACCTTTCATATGGTATATAATACATAAAAAGCGTTTACTTTCTTTTTATTTTTGCTGCCGTATATATATATATATATATAAATATATATATATATATACATGATTATTTATATAAATATACGTGTGTGTGTTAGTGTGTTACGTATGTTCATTATGCGAAGGTAAATGTAATGATCTTTGTGTGGATGGAAACATAGAAGAAAATCCAAGAAAATGGAAACAGTAACAACCCTTTTCCTCAGTCTAATCATGCTACGCTCATCGCTGGGGATGCCATATCCCTTCATTATCAGAAATATTCTTCATCAAGAAGGAATAAAAGTATACAATGAAGCACTAAACATTGAAATAAGCACACACAGCGACAGACCAGGTTCTCCGTCTCTTCTACCTTTAATTATTCTCACATTAAGCTACTACGTTTGTTGGGGGGGGGGGGGGGGGCTTACAGTGACACAAGGTTGTTTTTGTGTAGGCCGTCATATTTCTCTAATATTTGTTGAACTCTTGTGTACATCCAATATGTCTGTTTACTTGACATAGAACAATAATTTGTGCTCATATCATTTCCAATGGAAAGCCTGTGATAAGAAATATGAAAATTAATTGAATTAAATTGAAAAAAAAAATGGGTTCTGTTCGTTATTCCGAAGGTTCGTTAATCAGAAACACACAAATCCCCAATACCTAGAAGTTCTTTAATCCGAAAATGAAAAAAAAGGTTCGTTAATCCGAACATTTGCTGCGTTGTTATGAAGGTTCGTTATTCCGAAGGTTCGTTAATCCGAAAATGAAACAGGGTTCGTTATTCCGAAGGTTCGTTGATCCGAAAATGAAATAGGGTCGGTAACGAACCGTCGGAAAATGGAATTCACCCCCTCCCCCCCCCCCCCCCCCCCCCCCCCCCCACTTTCACCCATCTTTAGTTGCCCGGTTCCCCAAGGGGGTTCTCCTAGGTATTGCCGTGAACAACTGTAATGTTTTTTGGTCTAGAGAAAAAGATTTCTCATTTTTAAGGGGGGGGGGGGGGGGAGGTGGCTACCCCCGGCCCCCTGGGGACCACATGAAACACACAAACAACTTTGGGACCCCATCTCCTAAGGATGGTTCCCAGCAAGTTTGGTTGAAATCTGCCCACTGGTTCTGAGAAGAAAAAAATATGTGGGGGTTGTCCAAGGTATTGCCATGACTTATATTCTTCACCTATAAATACATCCACATACAATATATCTTGACTGTAATGCTTTTGGGTCTGCAGAACAAATTTCTCCCTATTTTCCGGGGGGGGGGGGGGCACATGCACAACATGAACAACCTTTGTACCCTATCTCCTAAGGATGATCCCCATGAAAGTTTGATTGGAATCCGGCCACTGGTTCTGAAGAAGAAAAAGACAAGGTGCTTATCCCCCTTGGCCCCCATCCCATAACTTTCATCCCCTATAGGGGCCCAAGGGGGCCATATTGGCTCTTTTGCCATGAACAAACTATAATCTTCAAGGTATCTACACAAAACATATCTTCACTGCAGGCCTACCTCTTTTGGGCCCGGAGAAGATTTTTTAAAGTTTACCCCCTTTTCCCCCTTAGGGGCCCTCCCCCTGGGCCCCCTGGGGCTACATGCTCTACATGAACGACTTTGGGTCCCTATACCCTCTCAGGATGATCCCCACAAAGTTTTGTTGAAATCCACCCACCGATTCTGCAGAAGAAGATGAAAAAGATTACGCACGACGGACGACGCACGACGCACGCATGCTCAGATTTCAAAAACTTTGCTATAAAGACGGACGTGTCTTAAAGGTAACGCCAATTTTAAGAAGGCTTTTATATTGATAGAATAATGTTTGTACACAGATGAATTGAATTTTAATTTCAAGGACAAAAAAATCTCTGTTCAGTATAGGATTTTCCCCCGGGAGACGTCCCCGGGGCAGTTGTCAGGTGGGAGTAGTCCTCTGGGGAGTGGTCCTCCGGGGGAGACGTCCTCCGGAGGAGACGTCCTCAGGGGGGCGTTTTTTTTAAAGACGGCACAGATTGGGGCATGGCGCGTGTTAAACCTATGGGAAAAACGTTGGGTTAGGGTTTATGGTTATGGCTATGGTTAGGGTTAGGGTTAGGGTTGGGGTCAGGGTTAGGGTTAGGGTTAGGGTTAGGGTTTGATGGTTAGGGTTAGGATTAGGATTAGGGTTAGGTTTAGGGATAGGGTCCCCAATCTGTGCCGTCTAAAAAAAACACGCCTCCGGGGGAGTGGTCCTCCGGGGGAGACGTCCTCCAGGGGAGACGTCCTCCGGAGGAATGGTCTTCCGGGGGAGACGTCCTCCTGGGGAGCGGTCCTCCGGAGGAGTTGTCAGGTGGGAGTAGTCCCCGGGGGAGTAGTCCTCCGGGGGAGTTGTCCTGATACGCTTTGAGATTATGAGAAACAAAGAAGAATAACGATGATGTAATAATTAAAAAAGCCAAACCTGGAAATATATTTGATAATGATAAAAATGAATGTTTCATTCATAAATCATCAGACAATAAACAAAATTACAAAAGAAAAGAATCAGATGATCTCTAAAAGAAAAGCAAAAAATAAGTTGCCTTTCATTAAAGATAGTTATGCATTATTTTCATCTGCTCGGAGCCGCATGCTTCAACCTCTCTGAGAACCAAGTGAAGATGAGGGGGAAAAGATGGATGAAAGCTTTTATTGACATTGTACTTTGTATCTGTATGGTTTTTAACTTACGCGGAATCACCGAAGAACAGCCATTTGCTGAAGTGACTGACCCTTGGTGAAATAAAATAAACTCAAACTCAACTCAAACCTAAACCCTTTCCCCTCCCCGTCTAATACTTCACAGGATTAACTCAAATGGAAACAATTGAAACACATATCTACCAAAAATACACAGGGACTGACATTTCGTTCTGCGAATCCCTATCTTTCTTTTTTTTTAATTGAGTTTCGTTTTCATGGAAACGACATGTACGCGTGAACAGATATTGCAAGCGGAATGATCTACCCACTTCAAACGTACACTATTATGACATTGACTACCTTGTCTTCACGCAGCAGGTACGACCGGTGAGTAAGACTTTGTAAGGCTGAATAAATTTCTAAATATTAGAAAAATTCGTAGACATGAACAGTTTTTTTTTCAAGGAACTCGCAATGAATTGAGAAACTTTTTTTTTTTTTAAATTCCAGTGGGCAGCGGCTAGTGTGGATAGAGTCTGTCGGTAGGATGGATATCGTCTAGATTTGAAGTAAAACCTGAAATTTTGAAGTTAGACGATTTATTGAACAGAGTAGTGTCATTTAAGAATACATCATCAAATGTTTTTGCTTTTTCTGATAAAAAATAATAAAATCACATAATACCCTTTCCGCTATTGCTTCTTCCTCCTCCAACGTTAAAAATGCCTCTCCAGTCTGATACACTGCACATATAAACCATGGAAAACATTTGCACTTTTACTGGTTGCATGTGAGTACAAGTTTATTCGACATGATAATATCTAACCATTCTAAATCATACATCTCATGACAGATTTCGTTTGGGAGGCGGGAAGAGGGGTTTGTCGAGCTGAAAGGATTGTTATCAATGTTCATGTATAATATAGCAATACAGTATAATGACTTACTGACTATGTATTCAGAGCTATACACAAAATCAATTAAGATCATTTATCATAATAACTTAAAAGTGTGTTTACAATCAGATCATAATGTAACTTGATAATATATGGATTTTTTTTTTAAACTGGAGGGGACTGCAGAAAAGCTTGACTTGTAATTCACAGTCCCCTCATGAAAAAAAAAAAACAGCTAACTGCAGCCACACCCACCACCTCTTCAAAAGTTGTGGGGATAGCTGTTACTGCTACCTAATTGAAATGCAGAATTACACCAGCCTGGCTGCAAATGTTGCCAGCCACATGAAACCCACTTGAGCTGAATTGTTACCCACGCCGATGAAAATCGGCAGGGGGTTATGTAAAGGGTTCCGTATGTTTGTTTGTTTGTTTGTTTGTTTGTTTGTTTGTTTTTTTGTTTGTTTGTTTGTTTGTTTGTTTGTTTGTTTGTTTGTATGTTTGTTTGTTTGTTTGTTTGTTTGTTTGTTTGTGTACAAGATAACAAGAGAACGGGTAAACGGATTTGCACGAAATGTTCAGGGAATGTTTGGATAATGACAGGAAAGAATCGATTAGATTTTGGTGATAATCGGTTGACCCTTGCAAATTCTGTGTGACCTTGAAGTTTTGACCCCATGGTATAGTGACCATTCCGAAAATTTCCCGTTTCTCACTTTGCGATTTTCCGCTACCATACGAACACATAAACTCCCCAACGATCCGACTTCGCTGCTCAAATGTTCGTAAGAATTCCGAAATTTACGTTTAGGCCTATTTGAGGGACTATGTCCTTCTAGATTTATGAAAGTTCGTTCTCCGTCATCACAAACTGGCCCGTATTTTGATGATTTTTCAAATTAACATTGATTGTTTTTTTCGTTAGAGGAGCATTTTGCTCGGTCGCAGTCACACTGCACGATATGCGTGCTCAATGTCAATGCGTGTGCAAGGCCGCTGAAAATGCATCGCGCTCTACACTGTTGGTGCAAAATTGCACCGGGGACGTTGCGGCGCTCGTTGGTAGCCGAATACTGGTGCAGTAGACATTTGCATTCAACCCTTGCATTGAATAATTCCCGTAGACACTAATCATAGGGGTAATTGCCTAGGGGGTACGTAAATTTTGTTTTTCTTTTTTGCATTTGTGGATACCATCAAAGATCGTACACTCATACGACCTTTGATATTTGATGATTTTTCAAATTAACATTGATTGTTTTTTTCGTTGGAGGAGCATTTTGCTCGGTCGCAGTCACACTGCACGATATGCGTGCTCAATGTCAATGCGTGTGCAAGGCCGCTGAAAATGCATCGCGCTCTACACTGTTGGTGCAAAATTGCACCGGGGACGTTGCGGCGCTCGTTGGTGGCCGAATACTGGTGCAGTAGACATTTGCATTCAACCCTTGCATTGAATAATTCCCGTAGACACTATTTCATAGGGGTAATTGCCTAGGGGGTACGTAAATTTTGTTTTTCTTTTTTGCTTTTGTGGATACCATCAAAGATCGTACACTCATACGACCTTTGATATTTGATGATTTTTCAAATTAACATTGATTGTTTTTTTCGTTAGAGGAGCATTTTGCTCGGTCGCAGTCACACTGCACGATATGCGTGCTCAATGTCAATGCGTGTGCAAGGCCGCTGAAAATGCATCGCGCTCTACACTGTTGGTGCAAAATTGCACCGGGGACGTTGCGGCGCTCGTTGGTGGCCGAATACTGGTGCAGTAGACATTTGCATTCAACCCTTGCATTGAATAATTCCCGTAGACACTAATCATAGGGGTAATTGCCTAGGGGGTACGTAAATTTTGTTTTTCTTTTTTGCTTTTGTGGATACCATCAAAGATCGTACACTCATACGACCTTTGATATCATCACACTCTCGGCTTGCTATAATCAAAATATCCCGTAAGAAAACGGCGTATTTCTCGATTTTTAGCGCTTTTTCCGCGACCCGTCGTGTAGACAATACTCTTAAAACTGGACTTAATTCGCGCGCGCTTGGAAAAGTTCCGATTCTGCACTTTTGACGGTGGAATTTGGGATTTTCGATGGATTTTTGGAGGAGACTTAAGGACTTTCCTGTACGTGAATGAGTGTTAATACCGTATGTGTAATGATGTGATTTGCGTGTGATGTGACTGTAGAACCAAAGATCGTACACTTCAGTGTACGATCTTTGGTAGAACTCACTGGCTGGTGATAAAGCACACTGGCAATTAAGTGGCCGAATTCTGGTAGATGACCGAATGCACATTATGTTTACCCCGACTTTGTACTTAGGCGTGGGTCTGCCGCCTTTGACGGCCCCTCTCTAGTTAAGGATAAATTAAGGACGGAAATTAAGGAAAGACTGCACTGAGGAAGGGGAGAGGATCATAGCGTAAATTTTAAACGTAGAATAAATAAACTTGTAACAAATGTGATGTAGCTGAGATTTAAGTATTATTAGTCTCCCGAGAAATGAAACTTTTAATGTCACGTCTTTCCCATTAAATTGTTGTCTAGGTGTATACTGCATGAATATTCAACTTTTCTTCAAAGTTTTTAGCTTATCTTGTAACACAAATGGATAATCGATAAACAGTGGCTATTCGGTTCTTTGATTTGTCTGTGATATAATTTTATTGATAGATTAGTAGATTCTTCGTGTGTATTCACAACAGATAGTTTGTAGTCTCAATTGGTATGCCAGTATGGGGAAAAGGGAAGATCTCATAAAACAAGTTTAAAGCAGAGAGATATCATGAAATATATCAACACATCAACATTGTTACAGACAATAGCAGCTGATCGGTTGCTCTAAATCTGGATAAACTTTCCACCTTTTAGAAAAATGATATATTTTTATCTAAACAGTTCTCCAACAATAAAGCATCGAATTTCCCTTCAAATTTACTAGAGTAAATGATCGAAGTGCGTTTGATAGATGATTATTTAGCACGAGAAGATTGTATAAAACAATGATGTTGTTACCCATTTTATTGGTAGTGCTACTGCTATTTCAACTTGTTTCCAGACTTTGTAAATGAAAAGATCCATAGACAAAGGAATAAACACGTGAAACGCTCTGACAAAAAGTCCTCTTTCCATGACAACGGCATGAATACTGACTTAGATCTTGTCTACTGCCTTTTATTTTAATTTTTTCTAGTTTCATTCGTTAATAATAGTCTGGGTGCCAAAGGTAGAACCTTGTTTTACCGTCCACCCAATGTTTTTTGATGGTTTTACCCTATTTCGGGGGTGCTGAATCCAAATCTGCATGATGCAACTCTTGCATCCTTGAGGGTTTTGAGATATTCAAGATGGTCGCCAAAATGGCCGCCCAAACCGAAAATTCCCGTATATTTCCTTCTAAATGATGAGAAATTGAAAACAATTGATGGTTTTTTACACTATTTCGAGGGTGCTGAATCCAAATCTTGATGATGCAACTCTTGCATCCTACAGGATTTTGAGATATTCAAGATGGCCGCCAAGATGGCCGCCCAAACCGGAAATTCCCATGTATTTCCTTCTAATGGTGAGAAATTTGAAAAAAAATTGATGGTTGTAAGCTATTTCGAGGGTGCTGAATCCGAATCTGGCTGATGTGACTCTTGCATCCTTGAAGATTTTGAGATATTTAAGGTGGCCGCCAAAATGACCGCCCAAATAGGAAATTCCTATGTATTTCCTTCTTAATGGTTAGTAATTAAAAACAATTGATAGTTCGAAGCTATTTCGACGATGCTGAATCCGAATCAGGATGATGCAACTCTTGCATCGTTAAGGGTTCTGAGATATTCAAAATGGCCGCCAAAATGGCCGCCAAAACCGGAAATTCCCCTGTATTTCCTTCTAAATGGTTAGAAATCGAAAAACTATTGATGGTTTTACCCTAGTTCGAGGGTGCTGGATCAGAATCTTGATAAAACTCTTGTCTCCTAAAGGGTTCTGGGATAATAAAGATGGCACCAAAGTGACCACAAAAAAATGGAAACTCCCATGTAGACCCCCTTTACTTCTAAATGGTGTAAAATTGAAAACAAATTTATGGTTTTTACCCTATTTTGAGTTTGCTGAATTTGAAGATGCAGGATACAGTTATTGCATCCTTAATGATTTGAGATGATAAAGATGGCCGCCAAAATGGCCCCGAATGACCGTGTAGGCCCCCTAATTCGTTCTAAATGGTGTAAAATTGAAAACAATTTGTGGTTTTACCCTATTTTGAGGGTGCTGAATCCGAACCTGGCTGATGCAACTCTTGTGTTTTGGGGGGTTCTGAGAATTCCAAGATGACCGCCACAATAACTGTCAATATTGAAAATTTTGAGACCCTATTCAGCACCCTCGACATTTTGTTGTTGCCATTTTTGCATTAGGGTTTTGAGATGTCCAAGATAACCGCCAAAATAATTGGCAGAAATTGAAATTCTAATGTTAATATTTTTTTTTCTAGATAGTGAAAGTTTGAAAATAAATTGATGGTCTCACCCTATTTCGAAGGTGCTGAAGTTTTTGAGATATTTACAAATGTCCTGTATAAACGGAAATTCCTTGGTATTTTCTGATGAATTGTGAAATATTGTGCTATAACGTGAAGCGAGGGATTAAAAGCAATAATCCGTATTCTTGAATTCAACTCGGTAGAGCAAATTTGTCAAATCAGCCAACAATTAATGGCATCCAAAATGACTGTCACAATGGTATTGTAATATACTGAGATATTCCGATATGTCTCAAACGGAACTTTATCACGTAATGGAAAGAAAAAATGATCTTGACATCATACTGAAATGTATAAACACAAAATAAGACTGAAAGATTTCTTTATACACAATAATTGTTATAAAGTAATGCCTGTGGTAGCCAATAAGGGCTCCGCAGACTGATGTGAAGCTAGTCCTTTTAGAGTAATATTATTTTATGGCCTGTTGGTATTTTTTGTTGAAATTTGTCTTGTATTCTTATGAGTCTCGCCGCGTACTCTTATGAAACTTGTGGCACATTCTGATTACGTCACTAGAAATGGTTGCATCCATGAACACTATAGTAGATATCAATATAAGGGTAATTTCAAAAGCACTCTGGATGATTATGATATTCGTAAGTACTGGACTATCAACTATTACCTTACATGTCGTCGTTCGTTCGTTTCTTTGTTTGTTTGTTTGTTTGTTTTTTACTGCGCGTCACCTGTGATTTTTCCATCCCCTCGTGTGTATATATGACATCGTCGCTTGGGCGACAAGACCCTGTATCTGAAATTTTAGTGAAAATGACTTTTTTGAATAAACAGTCAGATAATCAGTTAATGATGTCCTGTCCAAAACCTTAGCTGTCTTACCCCAAAAATGAAGCTACCATGGCATGTCAAAGGAAAGGTTCTCTCATTTGTTATAGTGCTTTGGCTTCCATGTTTGTTTGCTTTTTTGTTTTTGTTTTTCTCTCCTGAACAAGTGACATTTTGTAGATACGAGGTTTGTTGCCCCATATATATATGTATGTATATATATACATATACATTTACATATACATGTATATATATATATATATATATATATATATATTATATATATAGTGCATGAGGCTGAATGCACTATAACAATATAAGCACCGACAAATTCTGAATTTGCCCCGAAGGCCAGTTATATTCAATGAGGCCGCAGGCCGAATTGAATATAATTGCCTGAGGGCAAATTCAGAATTTGGAGGTGCTTGGTACTTGTTATAGTGCAATAAGATGTCATGCACTATGTGATATATAAAATAGCATACATACCCAGGCAAGATAAGCCTAGATCATTTCTAACAGTTACACGTGTCTACACAAGCAATGATACCAGTTTCTTTGAACCTGTGTAGACAAAATCCTGAAGATCCGAATTCAACTATAGAGTCTAGGGTCTACGTGGTTATATCTAACGTTTTCTAGGCCCTACGATAGTTTAGGTCTAGGGCCCTAGGGGCCCTGGCCTAACGTTTTTATACTAGATCTACGTATTTGTACACTGTACTGTACGTCACTTTATATACGAGCGACAGAGCTAGTTAACACTATTTTGACCCTACAATAGGTCTACCGTGGATCTAACAGTAACACTAACAGTAACACGTTAGACGCCCTACTTACTGCACTGTGGGTCCAGGACCAGGACTAGATGATGTTTTGTAGGATTAGGGATCTACTGGCTCGTGCCAGGCCCCATTGCTGCACATGCGGATTCCGAGAGTGTGTTGTGAATGTCGTAGTAAAGCTCATACTAGCGTAGCGTGATCAAAGAGCGCTTAGCGTATACTGTTGATGTATGTACACACCACACGCTGCCCATTTCCACGGCGCACTTCCGCGTAGAATGTACGGAGAAAGCGGCACAAATCTTGGGTTGACTTGCTCAGTAAAATCCGTCGGATTGATTCCTTTTTCAGAACAGTAGGAGTCCAAAATTCGTAGGGCGTATTTGATGGCATCCTTTGTGTCCTTATTGTCTAAGATACTGTTTATATAGATCAGTCTCTCTAAAAATAGCGAACCTGTTCATTTCAGCTTCCATGTTTAAATCTACCGCTGAAAGTCTAGTCCCACTACACAGATAAGTTGCTGGCATAGCCAGCCTGCGAGAATTGAGAATAACGATAATATCGAGCAAAGCATATCGCGGTTGTGGCGCAATCGCGTCGATAAGGTGCGGGATTCAAGTACTCGATGATTAAAATGAGGGAGCAAAAACCGATATCAAATCGATAGTGGGTTATCGTCTGCAATCGTTATATTTTACGTGCACTATAACTTTTGTCATGCACTGCCGGCCTGTATCATAAGTATGTATGCTATTTTATATATATATATATATATATATATATATATATATATATATATATATAATATTACATCATATTGAAATGTAATTTAGTGTAATCTTTCAAATACTCAATTACATCTGTAGTCTTGCAAGATTCATTCCTGGCACAGCGCTGCTGTATCTTACAAACTCCAAGATATCCGGTCAAGCTGGTTTCACTGTACAGCAAGTTCAAACTGGGATGTACAATATGCGTTCGTTTATCAGCAGAGTATGGTTGGGTTTAGATTATGCCATTGACGCAAACCTGAAATAGGGTAAAACCATTAATTGTTGCCAATTTCTCACCATTCTGGAATATCTTGAATATCTCCAAACTCTCAATGCTGCAAGATTCGCATTCAGCACAGTGATCGAAATAGGGTAGAATCATCAATAAAATTGTTCTCAATTGCGAAACATTAAAATTAAGATACGTGGAAATTTCCGGTTTTGGCGGCCATTTTGAAAACGGAATAGGATATAACCATCTGGGGGTGTTTCATCAACGATTGTCAGCGCTGACAATTTCAGCAAAATCCTTGGTTTTGATTGGCTGAGATACTCTGGTCACTGACTGTTATCATGGTGATTGTCAGCGCTAACAAACGTTGATGAAACACCCCCCTGTTGTTCTCAATTTTGAACCATTGAGAATGAAATACGTGATAATTTCCGGTTTTGGCAGCCATTTTGGCGGCCATCTTGGATATCTCAAAATCCTCAAGGATGCAGGAGTTGCATCATCCAGATTCCGATTCAGCACCCTCCAAACAGGGTATAACCATCAATTGTGTTCAATTTCTCACCATTTAAAAGGAAATACATGTTAATTTCCAGTTTTGGCGGCCATTTTGGCGGCCATCTTGAATATCTCAAAATCCTCAAGGATGCAAGACCTGCATCATCCAGATTTGAATTCAGCACCCTCGAAATAGGGTAAAACCATCATTGTTTTCAATTTCTCATCATTGGGAATGAAATACGTGAGAATTTCCGGTTTTGGGGGCCATATTTTGGAGGCCATCTTGAATATCTCAAAATCCTCAAGGATGCAAGACTTGCATCATCCAGATTTGGATTCAGCACCCTCGAAATAGGATAAAAACCATCTATTGTTTTTAATTTCTCACCATTTAGAAGGAAATACATGGGGATTTCCGGTTTGGGCGGCCCTTTTGGCGGCCATCTTGAATATCTCAAAACCCTCAAGGATGCAAGAGTTGCATCATCCAGATTCGGATTCAGCACCCTCGATATAGGGTAAAACCATCAAAAAACATTGGGTGGACGGTAAAACAAGGTTAGGTCCAAAAAGTGGCTTTGGCACCCAGACTATAAATCACGCGTCATCCCACGAGACCCACATCCACGAGTTATACAACCCACAAGTTCGACATTTACAGAAAGTCAATGAGTCCGCAAGTCATAATCTCATACATGAGTTCGACAATAAAGGTAAATTAGGCCATTAAGCTCGCTTTAAGTCGGTCTCATGAGCCTTGTTTGCATGGGCAAAATGACTCGTGGGCTGTATGACTCACGGGCTGTATAATTCATGGGCTGTGACTCATGGGTTGTATGATTAGGGCCGTTAAACTTGTAATATCAACCTCTTTTATCTTCATTACATAGCAGTAATTCTCAGATGTCCATTTCATGCTCTTTTATGCTTCTTTCTGCCATCTGTCACGTGCTCCAATTTGTCAATAAGTGTTATTCATATAATATCAATATCATGACCTATTTGCAGAGGTAGTAATTACTGGTACTTTGTGAAACCATTGTTCAACTCAGGCATTTCCCTTACATATATTTTATCGAATATCCATTTCTTAACCTTTCGTACTCTTGCTTTATGTATTTCTTTTAGCTGTGACTATAGGCATGATAGAGTCTTCCGTCTTGTTTTTCGTTCCGTGAATCAATCATCAATTTTCTTCATAATCAAACTAATCGTACCTGTATCATAAAATAACTTATCTTACAGATGTTCGCAAATATTCGTGTTAACTCTTTGAACGAGTGGCTTTTTGTTCTTAACCTTTCTTGTCTAATTTTTTCTTGTCTAATTTTGGTCGTCTTCCCCGAAAGATCACACCGTCTTTGGTAGAATGATGGCGTCGATGATAGCCAAACTTGTGATCATCGCATTCCTAACAGGTAATCTTAAATCATTTTAACGAGATCCATGCTATACCTACATTTGAACACACAGCTATTATACACACACAAAAAAAAAGATCACACACACAAATATGTATATGAATATATATATATATATATATATATATATATATATATATATATATACATACATACATAAGTGTTAAGTATTCCAACATATTCTGATATCATATCGAGATTCATGCTGCAGCTACATACAGACAGATACACACAAAAAACTCAAACACACAATAAATTTGTATATGTATAAGTGTGAGGTATTTCAATTTTTTTTTATTCGATGGTTGCATAAAGTGAAAGAATGAGATATATTTATCAGAACTACATGTAAGACATTTGACCAATAGCTATCTCTACGCTTAAAGTACGTAAAGAAAACCAGGCGAGAGAGGGAAAAAAGAAGGCAGATAGAATTGTGGATTCAAAACATAAGGATGCTATCTAGTTTCGTTTCTCAATGACATTTTAATGACTTTTTTCAGCTAATATAGATATAGGCCCTACATCACAAATGATAATGCGATTATCGCGAACATGCTAGGGGCTCACCTTTAGAAGTACAAATAGAAGAAAGAGGAAAATACTTGTGACGAGAGTGCCCTTAAAGGCATAATTTACCATTTAAAAGAAACAAAAACTTTTCATTAGTGCTTTCAAAAGGTTCTAAAATGTGAGTAAGGGATAGAAACAACCACTGTAAAAATTTGAATCCGCATTATCAATGGTAAGTATTGTTAAATACACAAAATGTGAACAATACTTATCATAAAAATGTTTCCAGACTGAACCATCTACAGTTATGGTTTCATGAGAAAACAGGTTACATCTCCTTATGTTTTAGGCTTTATTGCAAAATTTTATTTATTAGTTGTAGTATGTCTTGTGATACAACCTATAGCTACACATAGGCATCAAATGTGATATCTTGAACACTGTTTAAATCACTACTCCCAAAAAATATACTGTGCACATGATGCGCCATGATATGAGGGATTATCATATAAATGGAAATACCAAACCCAGGCAAGGGCAAAAACAGAGACAGATGCATTCCAATAAATTGTGTTACATCAACACGTTCAACATTAACACCGTTGAAAACAATAAATTCATTTCCGTTAGATAAGCAGATCGTTGGCGATTACTAAGTAACATATAAATTACATTTTTCAATATCAATAGGGAGTCTATCAACGTAAAACCACTTATTCATCTTAACTGTCCTGTGCATTCAATCCAAAACCTCCTCAGACGCCATATTCATCAACTCTGTATTCATTTTTACTCAAAGTTGTCCTCTGGCACTTGGTTTATTTATATGATGTGGATAAGTACTTTGCGAGTATTTAAAAAAAACCCCGCTCTTAAGTCTACTTTTTATCAAGTCTTTTGCAAAACAGTGGTCACACTTTTTTTTTTTGAGGGCCTACTTTTCATATCTGTATAGTCGTTCTGATAAAGTTCTTATGTTTAGAATTCGCAGTGTGCAGATGATATAATATGATCGTTATCTTTGGTGTTTAGGCATTGAGAGCTTATAGAAGAAGAAAGTCATCACGATCTGTACCACTATAGTTAATATCTTTCCTAACTGCGTAGAGTACTCAACGGCAGGTGACGCCAAATATATCAGCGCGGATTCTACATCATGTCGGATAGTGCTCTGTAACAAGAATAGAGGCTTTGATGTCGAAGAGAAGCGAATGACGAGCTTTAATGGTCAGACATTGGTGTATTGTCAGCAAAGGAAGTCCCAGGGTTCAGCAGGTATTGACAACTTCCTATGTGTTATTGGATTTTATATAACGCCTAGGCGGATCCTTGTCATTTGATTGGTTGTTAGACATTGATCATTCGGCCCATTTCACTATGACGTCATCATCCGTGCAATTGTGGCTCCATTTATCGTGCAATTTTTGGATCCATACGGTGTGCTCCATTGCACGCACTCCGAGAGTACACTACGCATGTAAAACGTTTGCAAGCGCTCGTTTGCGTAAAGCGCTCAGTGATGAGCACTCTTTCAATCTTAGATCCCGCACATATTCTCGTATTTCTAAATTCACAAAACATCAAATGACAAGGATCTATTTTAGGAGTTATATAAAACAAATAATAAATGTTTAACATTCGTGCAATGGAAAGAATATTTCATTCGGGAAAGATTATTATTGATCCATTCGACTCGGCTACGCCTCGTTGAATGGATCATTCCATCTTTCACCTCGTGAAATAATCTGTCCATTGCACTCATAAACATTATTTGTATAATGAACTTTGCTCACAGTCGCATTTTCGCATTCGATTGTATGTTAACATAAAACTTTAATAAAAATCAAATCCACTTGACACGTGAACGTGCTCATCTTGAATAGCCACTTGCCCAGGAGCTACCCAAATCTTTACTAAGTTTTAATGCTTTTATCTCTTAGTCCCGTCAGTAAATTGTCAATGTAAAATTTTAGTTGCATTTTACGATGGTGCTGCTGAGAGGGTTGAACTGCATGCAGATTTATTAGTTTTTAGCTGAAAGCTATCAGTATTAGAGATGAGTGCACATCCTCTAAATAGAATGAAAATATTCAAAATATATTTCAGTCACGGGATTTCAGACTGTTGTGTACGCTATAAATCAGTGGCAAGCATTTGCACGCCTGAAATGTTGGACTAAAAAGTTCCATGTATTGTAATTGTACACCCCTGTACCTATAGCTAAAAATCCTATAGGAAGATGTGCCTTAATAACCACCTACCTATTCCACATGGTTCATTTCCGCATGTACAAGAGTTATGACAATAGGTAGTCAGAAGCAGGTTTACTAAACAGGTAGGCAACTGAATGACTCACGCACGATGGCACAATTGCAAACAAATGGGAAGACTGTAAGATGTAAATGTAAGACACTATCAATTATGTAGAAAAAAAATAGGCCTGCAGACTGAAAGGTACATGAACGTAACTATAAAACTTCGCCAACTGTTATTATGAATAATAGGGATTTTTTTTCTGGATGGGCACTTATGTTTTAATATTCGATAACCTGTTACAATTCAAATCCTGACTTGATATTTTTTGAAAATGCAGAAATGATCGAAAATGTCGTAAGCATAGTAAATAACTATACGGGATTTTGTTGCAGCTTGCTTAAACCCGTTTGTGACGCGCCACATATTTGGCTGATCACGATACCATCCTGATGAGGTGGTTTCAAGATTGAAGCAAAATCCTATGGTCATAAACTACTTCCTCTTTTATCAGTGTCCCAGAAAGAAAGAAAAAATAATGGAATGTTGTAATTGTCGGGACGTTTTTTGTTTTTGTTTTTGTGACACAGGTGTGACAAACTCTGAAATGACTGGCCAAGTGATACTGGGCGGTAAATCTAATCTTCTCATTCTTAAACAAGACGGATTCAGAAAACTCTCCCACTCCACCTCCTTTATATGGGACCTCGCAGTTGACCAGACAGAGCGCAAGCTCTACTGGATTGACGAGGAGTTCAAAATTGTTCGAGCTGGGGTTTTCGATGATATCGTCAAACTGTTAACAGTAAGGCAGAAGTTGATGTATATTAACACATTGCACGCACGAAGAAAACACACTTAGAGCCTATTTGCTTACGTAAGGTCTCTTGGTTTACTAAGCTGAAAATTAATGATCCATTTCTACATTGATTAAGGGGAGATACGGATGATTCTCTACTTAATTTACCATAATCTGGATAAATCAAGCATTTAGATCGTTTGTTTGTTTTTAATTTCTGAAAATATTCTGGAATCCAACTCTTTTCAGTATTTTTTTGCTTTAATATCAATTTTTTCTTCAGACAAAAGAGAAAAATTGGAACAAGAACATTAGGTACAGAAGAAAATAATTGTATGCAATCCATAATTTATAGGTAAATGAATAATATTTTTTGTTTAAAAAATAATCATCTTTGTTACCTGCTATTTATAATTTCATGATTATGAAATATTTAGCATACACTTTATGTTTTCTATAAACTGCAACTAAATGTTAACATATTTCTAGTAATATAAATTTTGTACCGTGACTTTAAAAAAATGTATATGAGAGGAACATCGTTCAATTGTGCAAACTCTTGATTACAGTGCATGCGTGTGTGTGTGCGTGTGTGTGTGAGTGAGTGTGTGTGTGTGCCGTGTTATATGACCAACGTCATTATATAACCTGGAAGTGTTGGATACATACGAAAGTAAATCTCCCCCTTTCTGTTCTCTGCCAGCAAAGCGAAGTCACCACCTTGCTTTGTCTGAGAAGAATGGTATCATCTTTCGCTTCTCTTCTGATGAGACGATGGATATCACCTCAATATCTCTGGTCAACATGACGACGCTTGGAGTGTTTGTCACTGTGAGATCCACATTGGACAGCATGGTAGCAGACGATAAAGACGGGTATATTTCTTGCTGTTGGGCCCCCCCCCCCCCCAAAAAAAAAAAAAAAAAAAAAATAACATCGTGATGTTCATAATGGCTAGATATGACGTATCAGGTAGACACGTCCCTGCGACGTGATGCTGGGAAAATTGTAGTGTTTTCCCATGGAAAAGCAGAAGAAAAAGTAGAAAACTTTAACCCATTTGATCATATGATGGATGATAATATATAATCCGAATGTTCTAACCTCATACCTCGTCTTAACAGAACTTGCCTGACAAAGGTTAGGGCAAATCGCCGGAAGATTGCAGATATATATACTATGGAGCAGACACACAATAGATAAAATAACCATCTTCGCTTAGGTTTCCATAACAACTTACCCGTTCAGGCGTGATCAAACGCAAGTACGGGAAATTGGATCGCGACTGGACCAATGATTTGTGACACATTTATTTCAAATTTATTATCAATACTCATCAAACAGCCTTTCGCCGCACATGCATTTTTTGGGGCACATTCATCAGCATTTCATCCAGTTCTAGTCAATGTTTAGTGAAACAAAATTCAGTAGAATATGCAACGCAATCATCATATTATTTGTAGCAGAAAACTCAATAACAGCTCATGCTGTCTAAATTAGGCATATTTAGGTAACATGTTTCTAAACGGTTTTACAATCTTTCCCTTGTTCGCGTGTCATACATCAGCCTGGAGTATGGATGAGTGTATCGGCCGAATCTTACCTTGACAATGAGAGCGTCTTAAAGAAAGGTTGTTAGGACGTCATAGCGGTGATGTCGGGGTAACTACCTTTGATAGGCGGCCTAGGATAGAATATGACATAAGTTACCATGGCATCGTCGCGACATTGTTCGGAGCGAAGTGTATGAACAGGCTGGGTAAAAGATAAAAAAAAGACAGAAAAAGACAACATATAACATTCTCCGGAAGTTTTCGCGGCAACTGTGGTTCGGAAAGCTGTGTTAAGAAGGTGGGATATAGAGTTTATAACAGCTGTTTCGGGGAATTTATGAGACGAGGAAGCGGGATATAAACGACTAATTCCGTTCAAAACCCTTCAAATGAGTAACTTTCTTACTCCTTGTTTGTTTTGCTTTGTCTTATATAGTTTTAGTCATTATTACATGTATATATCTTTATATACGTAGATTTAGTAGATTTCAAAACATCTTTCTGCTGAATTATTTATTGCTTGTCAATCTGTTGTGAATCACCTTTGGCCCTTACACTCACTACACATCCACGGCCCTTTATGACATGATTGTGGTTGTCCGTTACAGGAACACACCCTTCGATTCTACGCACAGGCCTTAAGCGCCGTACGTATCAAGGACACCTCCCCCATTGGTCATCAATGATTCCCCTTGTTTGCTGTATTCTTGTACACCCCTCTGGGGTTTCCTGAAGGATCGTCACTACAGTAAACATCTAAAACAATAAACTTGTTAACTTTTCCACCTCCATGTCAGCACATTGGGTTGTGTATGTTGGTGTGTGTTTGGATTTAGCGAGGGCCCCGAATTATTGATGATAAACGTGTGCTTCCAATTCTTCTACGAATGCAGGTACCTTTATTGGTCTGAGAGAGTACAACTCTATCGCAAGCATATGAGAGGTCAAAGTAGCCCAGAAAAAGTCTACACATATCCCAATTCGTATGATTACATCAAGGGACTTCAAATCGGAAGTGCAGGTAAGGATTTGAAGAAATGTATTCACTTCTTCTTTCATTTGAGGACTAAGTTATATTCATTGCTTATAAACTTTTTCTTTAAATGCCCAAATTAGATCAGAGTCAAGCGGTCATATCTCAAGAATTTCTCGTTTCTCCTACCTGTATAGATAGAACGTGTCTATTGCATTTTGCTTTCTATAGCGAGGAATGTGGACGTTTCCATTGGCGGTGAATAAAAGCACAGATTGGCGAAATAACAACAAACGTCAGGTCTCCAGTGTTTTTCCCTATTAAGAGGACAAATAGTTATAATATTCGTAGGGCTTGAATGGTATAATGTTGTATGTCTTGAGATGGATTAAAGTATACTTTCTTTGGTGATAGCTAAAAAGACTTGCTACTCTATGCAAATTTTTGAAAGAATTTATTCATATTACGACGCGCGGATACTTTAAATGTGATTTGATTTGATAAAATATTCTCGTTGTGGTCTATTTGGCCATTCAAGGGATCCAATCACAGAATATAGCAGGTGTTGTGTGATCTCTCAAACTTGCAGGACATCACCTTCTCTTCCGCACTCTCTGGGATCAAATATTTTATTTGGCTCTTTCAAACTTGACGCCTTCCGACTCTAACCAAATAAAGGCCCAAAGGGTGACCGACATGTTCCCGTCAAAGGTGGTGGACTTTGCCGTATCTCGTGAAACACTCTACGCAATTGGCTACCAGTATGGCAACGTGATTCTCCGAATTATGCCAAATTACGCAAAATCTAACGACTTTTACACTGTGACCCTTCCGAGTACAGAAGAGTTGCACGCCATCGCTGTTTTGAAAGAGGTGTTATAGGCACACGGATATCAGCTCATGAATCCTCAAATAGTGATCTCGGGGCAGCTGAACAGTGACAGGAGATGGCAGAATGAGCTGACCTTATGAAGCTTCTATTCAGTGTACCACATTATACAGCCAACGTTCTCTTAATACGGATGATGAATACTGGGGGAAATACGCACGCAAGAACGGCTGTATGCATATTGAAAATTGGACTTTTCAACTCCCCTTCATTTTCTTCTTTTTTTTTTCATTAGACAAGGATATTAGATTTACTCACAGCTTTGATAAAATGAAGCAGTGATTACTTTTTTCTTTTATAACAGCTTTTTTTTTTTGGTTATCTTTTTTGTTGGGGGGGGGGGAATACACATGGCGTTATCATGATATCTTTCACAATTACATGTACATCCTACTGACGTTTATTTTGAAAGGGAGCTTTTCATTATAATATTGTTTTATATGTTAGCAACCCTTCTGGTCGACATTCCACGCTTTATATTTTGGTAACGCGCAATCATAAATTCGATATCCCTGCACAGACATTAGCTACCAGCTGGAAACTTGTCTACTCAATCTTCATTTTATTTCATTCTTTCCTCTGATTCTATCTGCTTGTAATCTCTAGTTGGCAACCAATAAGCCTGCTTACAGGCATACTGTTTTATGCATTAAAGGGCTCACACCCGTAAATACAAGGGAATGCCCCAGGCCCCTTCACAAATTCGTACCAAAGATACCAAAATAAATGAAGATAAAAATTGATTAAAAATCAATGATGTAGTTTGGCAAAAAACTGAATAGCTGTAGATATTGAGTATGAATTCCTCTACAAGTTGCATTTTGGTTGGAAGATGAAAGCTTTTCTGGTGGAATTTGAGGGGACTATATTTCATTGGGTACGTGTACGGAAAATGGGTGATTTTTTGAGTGATAAGAACTCGTAGTCTGGCTTTGCGGACCCCTGGGGGGCGTTTCATCAATGAGTTCGTCGGAGTTTTCACCGACAAATTTGCTATCAGCCAATCAGACCAAGGATTTCATTAGCTTTTAACAGTTGTCAGTGTAAATCCTTGCGTCTGATTGGCTGATAGCAAATTCGTCGGTGAAAACCTCCGACGAACTCGTTGATGAAACGCCCCCCTGGACAGAATTTGAACTGAATTATCCACCCTGAGAATTTGATGGATGAAAGGGTATATCTAACTTATCCAGGTTAGTGAAGCTGAAACACTTCATTTCTCCCAGCTGTTTTACAGAATTTTTTGAAATTTCATTTTTAACACACATCCCTATGGGGAAATATTTATGGGTGTGAGCCCTATAGAGGATGCATGCAATGCACACAAGTCTATGGGAAGTATTCATCCCATACAAATTCTGCTGGTTTATGTTGATCTATTGTGTCAGATCTCTTCCTCCCTCCCCCCTTCCCCTTCCTACCCTCCCCCACCTCTCTCCTCTACCCCCCCCCAACTCTGTTTGGCTACAATTTGTTTTCTTATTATGTTGTTGTTATATAGATAGATCTTTGTACATAGCAGGCATCAGTATCACACAACTTTGAATGACTGTGTTATTTTAATGTATTTCTTTGTTTGGCTACCACTGAAACAGGTCAAACTTCATAAAGTTAGTCTGTTTGACAAAACAGAGTCTTTTCAAGTATTTTGTAGGCAATAATGTGATGATGACACCCCCATAATCAAAGATTACTGCCTGCCTCTAGGTATTCATCTTATGAAGAACTGATCCACACTACATTTTTATTTTTTTTTAAAAACCTCAAAGGGCATGAGTTTCAAAAATGTCCCTTTGAGAAGCTTTATGACCCTTGAATGTGTAATTTCCCATATGATGTAGGTGCAAATCTCATCAAAAACACATTTATGATGTTTAAAAGTCAAATGAGAAATATGACCTCCACTATAGGGCTCACACCCGTAAATACAAGGGAATGCCCCAGGCCCCTTCACAAATTCGTACCAAAGATACCAAAATAAATGAAGAAAAAAATTGATTAAAAATCAATGATGTAGTTTGGCAAAAAACTGAATAGCTGTAGATATTGAGTATGAATTCCTCTACAAGTTGCATTTTGGTTGGAAGATGAAAGCTTTTCTGGTGGAATTTGAGGGGACTATATTTCATTGGGTACGTGTACGGAAAATGGGTGATTTTTTGAGTGATAAGAACTCGTAGTCTGGCTTTGCGGACCCCTGGACAGAATTTGAACTGAATTATCCACCCTGAGAATTTGATGGATGAAAGGGTATATCTAACTTATCCAGGTTAGTGAAGCTGAAACACCTCATTTCTCCCAGCTGTTTTACAGAATTTTTTGAAATTTCATTTTTAACACACATCCCTATGGGGAAATATTTATGGGTGTGAGCCCTATAGAGGATGCATGCAATGCACACAAGTCTATGGGAAGTATTCATCCCATACAAATTCTGCTGGTTTATGTTGATCTATTGTGTCAGATCTCTTCCTCCCTCCCCCTTCCCCTTCCTACCCCCCCCACCTCTCTCCTCTACCCCCCCCCCCCCCAACTCTGTTTGGCTACAATTTGTTTTCTTATTATGTTGTTGTTGTATAGATAGATCTTTGTACATAGCAGGCATCAGTATCACACAACTTTGAATGACTGTGTTATTTTAATGTATTTCTTTGTTTGGCTACCACTGAAACAGGTCAAACTTCATAAAGTTAGTCTGTTTGACAAAACAGAGTCTTTTCAAGTATTTTGTAGGCAATAATGTGATGATGACACCCCCATAATCAAAGATTACTGCCTGCCTCTAGGTATTCATCTTATGAAGAACTGATCCACACTACATTTTTATTTTTTTTTAAAAACCTCAAAGGGCATGAGTTTCAAAAATGTCCCTTTGAGAAGCTTTATGACCCTTGAATGTGTAATTTCCCATATGATGTAGGTGCAAATCTCATCAAAAACACATTTATGATGTTTAAAAGTCAAATGAGAAATAGACCTCCACTATAGGACTCACACCCGTAAATACAAGGGAATGCCCCAGGCCCCTTCACAAATTCGTACCAAAGATACCAAAATAAATGAAGAAAAAAATTGATTAAAGATCAATGATGTAGTTTGGCAAAAAACTGAATAGCTGTAGATATTGAGTATGAATTCCTCTACAAGTTGCATTTTGGTTGGAAGATGAAAGCTTTTCTGGTGGAATTTGAGGGGACTATATTTCATTGGGTACGTGTACGGAAAATGGGTGATTTTTTGAGTGATAAGAACTCGTAGTCTGGCTTTGCGGACCCCTGGACAGAATTTGAACTGAATTATCCACCCTGAGAATTTGATGGATGAAAGGGTATATCTAACTTATCCAGGTTAGTGAAGCTGAAACACCTCATTTCTCCCAGCTGTTTTACAGAATTTTTTGAAATTTCATTTTTAACACACATCCCTATGGGGAAATATTTATGGGTGTGAGCCCTAAAAACGAAGATACCCTTCACAGTCACCCATGAGGGCGGGCTTTGTGGAGTGCGCCTGTAATCCAGCTGCTTTGGAGGCAGGGGCTAGTGATGTGGCTCGTCTGTCGCGCGTCTGCCTTCAGATCCAAAGGTTCGATTCCGAGTTTCTGTGACCAATGTTTCATCATTCTGTCCTCTCAAGTGAGAGGCAAAACACTCTGTCCCTCGTATAGTACTAGTAGCCTACATTAAATGGATGTCCCGTGTGTGAGTTACCCCCCCCCCCCCCACTCCCGCACGTATATGGCACGCCATTTGCCCAATAAACTGAGTTTATCGCCCACAAACTTAGTTTTTCGACAGATAAACTTTGTTTATTAGTCGATAAACTCAGTTTTTCGAGAGGAAATCTGTTTATCAAATGAAAAACAAAGTTTATCGATTAACAGAGTTTCTTGACGAACTTAGTTTTTCGGTCGATAAACAGAGTTTATCGAAAAACTCTGTTTAACGGTAAACTCTATTTATCAAGCGAAAAACTAAGTTTATCGATAATCATGGTTATTTCAGCTTTGACGAAAGAGTATGCTTGTACGTAATTGACTACAGGATTAGAACTTGGAGCTCAACAGCTATTAGTCGCGAATATCCCACGTGAAAATCTCGAAGTTCTGGATCTGGCAACTCTTCTGGCTGCCCACTTGTACCTTCATCGGCCATGGCAAAACAGCGAGCAAAATGATCGTTGGATCACATCCGTTGCGTTATTCGACGCGCATGGTAAGTTGACAACTTGCCGCAATGCAAGTGTCGTATAACGCGTGGAGATGGCAATACGGTTAACTAGCAGGGGCTTTCGTAAAGCTCAAAGCGCCCACTACTTGACAAGGCTTGAATAACTGTGATTATTGATTAACTAAGTTTTTCAAGAGAAACTGTGTTTATCAATCGAAAAATCTAGTTTATCACGATAAACAGAGTACATCGCCGAAAAACTCGGTTTATCAGTCGATATAAACTGAGTTTTTTTGAGAGAGAAACACTGTTTATCGAGCGAAAAACTAAGTTTATCACAATAAACTTTGTTTTCGCTTGACAAACTACGTTTTTCAGATGATAAACTTAGTTTATCGCTCGATAAACACGATTTATCGGTGATAAACTTCATCACCGAATGATTATCAGAATTATTGGGCATAGGCGAGCGATATACGTAAAAGATCCCACTTTATTCATTCATCGCAAAGAGCGGGGTGCCAACCCGGTACAGTGGTCCCCTATACCCATCCACACAAGAAAACGGGCGACTGATGCCGACCCCACAGGAAAGAAAAGGAAAGAAGGAAAAGACAGTTACGCATGATGTCTGGCAAGTTGATTTTCACCACCGCTCGCTCGCATTCATTTTGTATCTGTCTTTTTTCTGGAGTACTCGGATAGGTTTTCGTGGCGCTGAAATCTTTGTTGTTCTTACCGTTAGTCATTTTTTTTTTTTTGTGGCTATGAGCATCATTGATACTGAAAATATCTAGTCAGAAATGTTCAGTCCCTAATGACCCTTTGTTTGCCTGTCTCTGTGCAAAATAACTCAAAAAGTTGTGAACGGATTTAAATGAAACTTTGTAGGAAAAGTTGATAATGACACAATGAACAGAAAAAAATAACAATTTTGGTAACAATCCGAGAATCAGTCTGGATTTTTAAAGGATTTTTCGTTTTTAATCTTTTGGCAGATAGGGTCAATGAACTTGGGAGTTCATTCAAGCCGCGTGTATTCGAAGTTGACATAAGCGCACTAAAGCACGGTCTCTGCGCTGCTCGGGCGAGGCGCCGCGTATAGCTGGAAGCTGATGACGTAAAAATGGCTTCTATATTGGGAAATTGGACGATTTTCAGCATGCATGTATAATGAGTGGAAATCACTGGTCTCTTCTTCGTCTTCTTTTGGTCAAGTCTGCCTCCTTCAATAATCTGAAGATTCTTGCAGACTGTGTTATTTACATTATAATACAGTTTAATTACATATATTTACAAGCACATAACAAATATGAAGAGCAAGATCTAACCACTGATATCAACCGTCAGTCAGTTTCGGAATACTCCCACAGATGGCGCTGTAACAATTTCCGAGGAGAATGAATTTCAGCTTCTCAAAAAGAACGTGTGGGATGCGATACGGTTCTCTAGTGTGGTATATGTTGTTGAGTGGCTCTCATCAACTGAGTAACCTGTTTGATATTATAGTCCTGTGTCAAAGATGACCAAGATTATCATGTATTTTGAACGTCATGGGTAGCCTGTCATTTTCTATGCGCTGTTCCAGAGTGGTCCAATTAAGTTCTTGCAGCATGTTAGTGACACTTGAGGAATTATGGTACCAATTCAGAGTGAATTTCGCAGCTCTTCTCTGGACCATTTCCACTTTGTGGAAGAGGTTCTTAGAAGATGGGTCCCAAACAGAGGAAACATCTTCTGCATTGGTCGAACCAACGGATTTTAAACTGTGGTTTTGACATCAGAGGATTTAATGCAAATATTGCGTCTTAGAAATGCATGGACGTTAGTGGCCTTATTGACAGTATTATTGATGTGTTGTGGACCAATCTGAATTAGAAGTGATAGTTACACGCCAGTACTTCACGGATTCAACAGATCCATTCAAGAGGGGCATTATTTGGATGATCCGTTACAAATAATACAAAGAAGTTATTTTCGGTAATTCCAACATTCTTTTTGCAATTGTGAGAAATATGACATTATGTTTTCCGAGACTAGTATGCCATTTAAGGAAGGTTAATAAACTACAGTATCACCATGAATATACATTTTTTTGAAAGACAAAATTTGACTTTATTTGTATATACACGTGCATCTTTTATGTAATATTGCGACATATATGGAATCAATTTAAGTCAGCCCTGTTGGAAGGAACGCAGGTCGAACAGTGTGTTCTCTTTGTGTTGACATAGTCGATTATGTGAACACGCTAGAATTTAACAGTGTGAAGATTATTTCACATTGTGGTGCGTTTTTTCAGAGGGTATTAACAAAGCAATATTTTTTTTTTCACTCTGTGAATTGTTCATTCACAATGTATTCACACTGTTAAAACGCTCGAATTTGACAGTGTGAAAATATTTCGGTTACAGTTCGTTATTCCGAAGGTTCGTTATTCCGAAGGTTCGTTATTCCGAAGATTCGTTATTCAGAAGGTTCGTTAATCCGAAAATGTGATAAGGTTTGTTATTCCGAAGGTTCGTTAATCCGAAAATGAAATAAGGTTCGTTATTCCGAAGGTTCGTTAACGCGAAAATGAAACAAATCTCGTTATTCTGAAGGTTCGTTGCGGACCCTATTTCATTTCGGATCAACGAACCTTCGGAATAATGAACCCCATTTCATTTTCGGATTAACGAACCTTCGGAATAACGAACCCTATTTCATTTTCGGATAAATGAGCCTTCGGAATAGCGAACCCTATTTCATCTTCGGATTGACGATCCTTCGGAATACCGAACCTTCGGAATAATGCCACAAATGTTCGGATTAACGAAACCTTTTTCATTTTCGGATTAACGAACCTCTACGTATAGGGAATTTGTGTGTTTCTTATTAACGAACCTTCGGAATAACGAACATTCGGAATAACGAACAGCACCCGATATTTCACACTGTGTTTCACATTATGCTTCACATTATGGGACACTATGTCCTTTCCACGGGGAGTTATGTATTATCAGGAATTAACCTGTAATTAATCCGTGAAATTGAAGGGACGTCTTCTAAAACTGTGTTAACCCGCAAAGGGGATTTTCCTATAGATGTGACGTCATCAATTACGGATTTATTACTTCTCAAATCAGTAATTTGATGTTTATTTTTAATTATAGTGATGCTGGACAAATATTTTTTCAAGTATTCTGAATATCATCTTTACAGAAAAAAATCTGGTTAGTGAAGTATAATATGCCTTCACAGCGTAATACTTTCGTAGGGACATTTTTGTATGAAGCATACTTATACATTGTAATATCTAAGTGCGTTTCATTTCGTAAACATAACACCAATCACACTTTAGGTGTATGGGACTTTAGAACATCTTTTTATAATTTCTAGTCTTGTTTTCTTCTATCTACAGAAAACATGCTTATCCGAAAACAAAATCAGAGTTCTCATTCGCAAATCAAAAGCTTCATTTCGATCCTCAAAGTTTATATGCACATTGAATACGCGTGGGTGTCTAAAGGAACTTTTGTAATTCCAGTAAAAAAAAAATCTAACTACAGGAGCATGATTACCAAAAACTGAAATCAAAGTCCTCAGTAGCAAATCATAAGCTTTCTCTGGATCCTCAGTATTAAACTCATCAGACCGGTCCATTCCCTATAGGTCATTATTGTCATGGGTTGCCTTCCGGAAGGTTCAATAGGGCATCAACTGATTAACCCTATAAAGCCCAAAGGGGGCGTGGAACATTGTTTTGTTTTTGTCATCATTCAAATACACGCCCATCAATTTCTAGCATTTATTGGTATTTCCTGATAAAAAGATAAATGAAATCGAATTGAATGATGTTCCATACATTCCATAACAAGTGTGCGCCAGTGTGCAAATGAAAAATCTGCCCTGCTCGATCGTTTCGCTCCATCTTTTTCGTGTATATAAAGGCACAATTACACTTGCACGATGTTCGAAAGGATGTTTTGTATACTTATTTCTCAATTTAGCAAAGATACCATAAACATTATGGGCTCATGCTCTCATTTGATTGTTATAATCATGGATTGACACTCGTGCATTTATTGAACATAACAAACCACAAGAGATTTCAGGCTCCGTCTTGTCGGGAAATGCACAACGTGGATAGATGTTTTACGTAATAAACTAACCATAGGTCACTTTTATAGAAGACAGTCTATAAGCTATCATAATCAGATATCATCAAGTTGTGACGTCGTTATGTTCTAATCTTCCAATCATGATATCAAAATACGACTGAGCCGTATTTGTGGTCTTAAACTTAAGTAGATATCAAAATCATCCATTATCCAGGTGCCATTATCTCACGGTATTTAGTTTACAACTTAGTCCACATGCTTTGAGGAGTGGGTAGTAATTTTCCATTGACAGATGTTCCCTTTCCCACTTTTGTAGTTGTTTTATGTGGTACTCTGCTGTTACGTCAGATCATGTTTGTGGATTACGATTATTGATTTTGGCCTTCATGTATTTTTATTTAGGGCATGAATGTCCTCCACTGTATGTTTGTTCCTCCTCTTTTTAGTTAATTTCTTTCCCATCTTTTTTTGCTCCCCTCTTTACCCTTGTTCCCTCTCGCGTTGTTTGTAATAATGTTTAAGCTTTTCACTTTTTTCCTTTCCTTTTCAGGGATCCACATAATATGGGGCCTTCTCAGAAGATTGTGCTAGTAATATTATTACTAGCACAATCTTCTGAGAAGGTCCCTCCATGTTTTCGCCAAATATTATACGCCTGTGTTATTCCTTTCACCATAAACATGACGTTACTGTTTGTTTGTATGTTTGTTTGTTTTTTTGCTTCTTTTGTATATCATTCAAATGCATGTCCAGCAATTTCTAGTATTTCTTTGTATTTCCTGATGAAAAAAATGGAAACAAAGTCCGAATTGAGTAGGACAATATTGCAAATATTCCACAAAAATGTGCACCATATCGTTGAATTCCATAATATGTCCACCTTGAAATGTCGCCATGACGACTGGTTTGCCTCCGTCATATCGCATGGTTCTCCAATAGGTCTAGAATTCGTTTTGACAATGTGAGACGACAGTTTCACCTGATAGATAAAATTTAAATTCTGCATAACATGTTTGGAAGT
The DNA here is from genome assembly GCF_040938485.1 of Diadema antillarum. NCBI lineage: Eukaryota > Metazoa > Echinodermata > Echinoidea > Diadematoida > Diadematidae > Diadema > Diadema antillarum. The sequence continues at coordinate 139,426 of NW_027271900.1, forward strand.
TTGACACGACGACAAAATGTGTCGATTCATTGAACAAAGTTTCATTTGGATGGCTAAATTATTGTAGAGAAGAAGTATTTGGGAATATGAGAATTTTCACTTGACCTTTGAGCCTTGCTCTTTGAACCCATGGGCTATAACTTTCTTCAAATATTTCTAATATTTTCAGTTGACCTTTGACCTTATGGTCCAAATCTTCAACCACAGAATCATTGTGCAGTCCTGCATGTACGCTCGTAGTATGATGTAGTATAGCCATTGTGTAATCTCCTAGGTTTAGGAATAGTGTTTCAACATTATATAGTACAATTTTAGAATATTTCAGCTGACCTTTGACCCTTGACAAAATTCATAAGAGAATCCTTGTCAGGCAGTACATACATACAGTTGTTCTAAGTCTCATGAAGCTCCCGTGAACCGTTTTGGAGATTTGGAGGAAAAAATGAAAACTTAACATTTCACTTGAGCTTTTACATTTGAACTTTGATGCCATGCCCCAAAACTTTCCTTGGAAATTTTCATTTCGTAATGCATGTATACACTAAGACCTTTCAAGAAAATACAGACATTGCATAGATATGGGGGAAATACTGAAGTTTTAAGAATTTGACATTGATGGGCACAACTTCGTCTACTCATTTATACACATGCCCAGTTTTCATTTGCATTCCTCAAACGGTCCTTAAAGGACAAGTTCACCTTCATAGACATGTAGGTTGAGTGAATGCAGCAATATTAGTAGAACACATCAGTGAGAGTTTGAGCAAAATCGGACAATCCGTTAAAAAGTTATGAATTTTTGAAGTTTCTGCTCAGTCAAGGCTGGATGAAAAGACTACTATAGCTCGTGATGTCACATGAGTACAACGATATAGAGAAAGAATAAAGAAAATTCAACATATTTCTATTTTCTCGCATAACAAAAGAACACTCGACTTCTCTCTGTCAGAAGGCAGGGGGAATAGTATTACCCTTAACATACGTCAGTAGCAAGTCGAAGAAATGTGCACTTTATTCAAAAAGTAAAGTTTTGTGAAATTCTCTTTTTATTTTCCTTATATAGTTGTACGCATGTAACAGCATACACTGTAGTAGTCTTCTCTTCCAGCAGTGACTGCGCAGATACTTAAAATATTCGTAACTTTTGAACGTTCCTCAAATTTTCACTGATGTGCTCTGCTAATGTTGCTGCATTCTCTCAATCCTTACGTATATGAAGGTGGACTTGTCCTTTAAGATACACTGTCCACAAAATGGATTATGAACGAAAGGACAGACAACCAGAAAACATAATTTCATTCACTCATTGAACATATCTATTATTCAATATCACATGCAGTTCACACGAGGCTAGCAGCTCCGTCGTATCCGTATATCTTAAAATACACTCTGTGTTAGGTGTTTTACCCGAATGCTAGTAACAATCGATCACTAAATACAGGACAGGCTATAAGCTATCATACCCAGATATCACCAGAATGTGTAATATTTTTTCATGACGCCCTAGTGTTTCAACCTTTTTATCTTGTATAAAAAAAACCCAATTTATGAGGTCTGAAACTTATGTAGATCAGCATGAAAATCGCCTATTATGTAACAGTATTTATTTTAGTGCTTAGGATAAATGGTTCAAGGAGTGGGTAGTCATTTTCCGTTGCCAGATGTTCCTTGTCCCACTTTGTAGTTGTGCTATTTTGAAGGCCTAACTGTCCTGCCATGGCTAGTCGTTACTGTGCGCTTTGTGATATCGTCTTCTATAATGTGTATATCTTGTTTTACAATCGACAAGAATGTCCCCCTTTCTTTTATTCTGTTCCCGTTTTTCCACTTCTGTTTTCTTTCCATTTCTATTCTTTCCATTGTCCTTTTCCAAATGTCTGTAGTTGTAGTTGTAAGCTTTACACTTTGTTCTTTCTTTCCTACTGGGGACCCATGTATTACTAGCACATTGTTATATATGTATATTTTTTCTTTCTTTTTTAGCCGAATATATATACGTATGTATATATGTGGTTTCTTTTTTTTTCATTCATCATAGACATTAACTTATTGTTACTCTTGCTTCTTGTGTATTATTCAAAAACGTGTTCAGCAATTTCTAGCATTTTAGTATTACTTTGTATTTCCTGATGGGGAAGTATGAAAGTTAAGTTTGAATTGAATTGAACAATGTTTCAAATATTCCACAAAAAAAAAATGCGCACCAGGGCCCCATTTCATAAAAAAAGTTGATATTATGATAGTAACTCTCGTGGAATGGTAGCTGTCATGGCTTCGACAAAAAATTGTCAAGGGTGTTATTTCCTCGGTTGCTAATACACTTGCTCATATATTTACTTTGTCAGTTTTATTGGTGTGTTCCCCGATAAAATGAAATTTTCTAAAGTAACCCCAATATTTAAGAAAGGAGACAAACTTTTGATCAGTAATTATTGCTTGTTCACAAAATTGAAATTGAACTGAAAAAACAAACAAACAAACAAACTGGGTCATAGCTAATAAGCTATCGCTGAATGCTCAAAGAACGAAATATATGATTTTTAGTAATACTGTTGACAGTTTAAGCACAGATGCTGTTTAAGCCGATTCTCATCTACAAAAACTATCACATATTAAATTCTTGGTTGTCATTGTAGATGATAAACTTTCTTGGAAATCACATATTGATAATGTTTGTAAAACATTCTCGCGTAAGATAGGCGTTATTACACAGAAAATCATTACTTATGTTATATTCGTTATTTATACTGCCTTATCTTGATTATGGAGTTTTAGTTTGGGACAACGCACATCAGATTTCACTATATATTCTTTTTGCAAAAGAAAGCTCTCCGCGTTATCTGTTATTCCATTGTACGGGCTCATACAAATATATTGTTTGCTTCTAATAAGCTGTTAATAAATCAAAAATATGTTTGTATTTAATTTGTTGCAATTCATATACATGAATAGCAATAATTCATCTCCGTCCAACTTCGATTCTATGTTTTTAAAAAATCAATCATTTCATGGATATCCCACTAAAGTCCTTTTTATTGCAATCGTATAGTGCAGTACTGAACAAGCCTGTTGGCTTCCTTGCTTATGTACACACTATACTTACTCACTTTGTCTCCCCTTTGGAGAATTAATTGTAAATTGTCGTCACCTACGCTATTGCACCTAGCGTCTTACAAGTCTAATAGGGCTAGGGGTCGAATTTCTGTATGCTGTTCCTGTTCATTTGTCCCTCTATTTCCTTGTCTTTTTTCAGGCGTCACTATATTATTTTTTTTTCTCCACAATTATTATCTGTTTCTCTCTACACGCTTCTGCAGAAGATCGCTGCTTCCGTTGTGCGTTATTGTAAGCTATCCTTGTCTTTCTGTTTGTTAGTCTTGTCCATTCTGTTTTGTCTCTTACAGCCTTACCTTTAGAAATTTTATTGTTGTCTAGTCTAGTTTCATGTTTATTCGCGTCTATGTAAGTGTATTTATCTGTTACCATATTTCAGTGGGCTTCCAGACTTCTTCTCCTTCTTCTTCTTCTTCTTCTTCTTCTTTTCTCCACTGACGTTCTCTACCAGAGGGGCCCGCATTCTACAAGCTCTGCCTTTATAGTCAGTCCCTCCATTTTTCGCATTTTACGCAAGGTTATACTTTATTTCGACCATTTCTGTTCTTTTTATTACAATAAAGTTCCTCAGTTGCTGAAAATAGTCTTTTCATTCTACAATGTTCATTCTACCTTATTCTCTATTATCAAATTAAGTGATTTGTATTTTTTTTGGTTCAAAAAATGCAATAAACATTGAAATGAAACGAAAAAGTCCAGCTTCCTGATTGGCTGTTACTATGGTAAGTTGCCATTCCAGCAAGATGAGTTCTTACCTATGCTAACATCTTCTATGAAATGTGGCCCAGATCGTTGAATTCCAAGTCTTAAGATGCAAAATGTATCCTGTTCGGTCTCTGTGTTCCGTCTCTCCCCGGTACACTCATGCCGTGGCCTTGCAATTAAGGGGCATTACATCTGTATATATGCTGACTGCAAAAATTATCAAATATATTTGAATATTACAAGGGACTTGCACTTTTGTGATTATAGTCTACGTCATAATCCGCAAGAGGATAGTAGCTCCGTTATGTCCGTAAATACTGTATAATATGCGAGGTGTTTTAAGTCTTATGTTCCACACTACTGAAAACTTAATTTAAATCGTTCTACGATGAATATGCCTGTTACTGATGCTATTTTGTATATATGCATTTGAAGAAAATAACGTCCGAATGATGTTTGACAAATATAATGAAATACATTTGTCACAAATTATATCAGGTTTATCTTATGCTAGTAGATATGCAATAGCAAATGACATACATATGCTAGATGTAGGCCTATACCCATCGACTGCAAAATCCCATATTTATCTCCCTTAAGGTTGGAACGTGTACATGAATGTTTTACGTCATTAACTGAAAGGGTTTAGTGATTGAGCATTCGAACCCCGACTAATATGGTTGAGGACATATATAAATAATAATTACATTTAAAGCTGTCATTGTTTTTTTTAATATTTCTAAATGAAATTATCAAATCTAAAGCATTTTGAAGCATAATAAGATATATAACGAACACACTGCTGTTTTGAGTAGCTTGGTAATATTTCATTTTTTTTAGCATTTGACCTTTTAGATAAAAAGGCATTGATCCCTGCATTATTTTTCTGACGATTTCCTTCGTAGTAATCAATGATAATAAATAATATTATATATCAACAGAAATGTGTCCAAAGACCTGTTTCATCTACTGAGTCTCTTGACTCCACTCTCAACAGTTCCTTCCTGATTCATTGACACGTAAATATGACGTAATTATGTCGTAAGATTCAGTCATGATCATTTAGTTATTCAATTTTTTTTTCAAAGTGTATAACAGCAATCAAATGAAATTTCAATCATAATCAAATCGTGTGTGTTGTATTCTGTGTGGAGATTCCAGAGTAGTCTTATAGCACATATAAGATATGTATTTTTCATGGCAGTATTCATTTCACAGTTGGATCGCCTTTGCTGTGTAGCATTTTGCCACAAAAGAAAAAATAAAGACAACAACAACACTGTTTACATCCTTATTTCTGATGCTATGTCATTGTATGCGGCTTGCATGTCTCCGTAAGTCCGATGATATTTTGCCCCTCTTATACTAGAGTAGAGATAAGTAAATCAATGCACTATTTTTTCGGTAATATGATTTATATTTCAACATTCCTTAAGTGCTTATGTGCTATCGTTGCGCCATCATTATTATCACCAGTAGAGTGATTATATACATCGAATTATTCCCACTCTCAACCACACGCAACAATGCTTTCAAATGCAATTTCTTTCCTGCTTATACACTCAATATTATAACTATGCCGATTGTCATTTACATGATATAAGCGAACGACGAACAATCTAAAGATCCAACGAAGCGTGAGCGCATGCAACGTGTACGTGATCTCACAAATAATATACAACACACACTGATTCCCATATATAAACACACAAAACACAGATTTAATTGCCTCGCGAAACTTATTCTCATGTTTAATGCTTATTGATGTGCAAATATCTATATTGATCCACATGTGTTGTGTTCGATTTAATCATGGCCACATTGACCCTATTTATCTAAATGATCTTTTGATTCCTTCACTGTATGTGGTGCAAATAGTATACAAAGCAGGTGAGAAAATACACAGAAGATATAATTCTGCCTTGCTTGCTTTGTATGCGCCACAACCAGACGGCGATTTTAAAGTTACAACAGTGGATGTTTGTCATCAGAATATCTGGGAGTAGTGTTTTCATACCTGGTTTACATGAGCAGAACAACAACATAACAATGAAAAAAATCGAATTATAAAACGTGTAAATATCTTTAAAAAGGAACAGCTGGGTAATTTGACAAATGAATGTTCACAATGTCCACTTTGATTATATCTTCGAAATATGTTTCGTTATCATGACATCGCATATGTACTGTACTTTTATCATTCATCTCATCTGTATTTTCTCATATCTCACTTATGGCTCGGTCACAAATGCCATTAAGAACTGCTACGAACGCCGTACGAACGATTTTTTTGACAATTTCGTAAGATCTTCTTATGCCCCTGTCACACTTTGCCGAATATGGCAAGCGCATTAAAAAGGAATGTCGAATTTTGGCATCCGTTGATATCCGTTAAAATGCGTTTCATGTCCTTCTTGTCCTTTGGTTGGACGTTTATCTTCCGGGGATTTCCGTCAGAGCAGCCAGAAAACTTTGAGCATGCACAAAGTTTTTCCTCGCTAAAAACGGCTAGTGCGATCTGATCCTTGTCCGATGGTTATACGTTTTCTCCTGTGTCCATACTGTATTTGCCGTTTTCCACGCGTTTCCATCCGTTCGGCCTCATGTATATAGAGTCCGTTGCTGCAAGAAATGGAAAGGATGGAACGGCTATGTACAGCACATAAAACGCGTACATGCACGGTTCTCTGACGTTCGATGCACGTCTCATGTGTCACCCATTTGTTCTTCGTGCGTTCTGTCCTGTGGGCATTCGGTTCTTATTCGTTTCTCATGCGCTTGAGCGCTTTCCACTGTCCTGTACTGTGCGTTTTTTTTTTTTCGGCGGCGAGACCGTGTATGTACGCTTCTCTAAAACGGAAAATTTACACTTTGTCCACCGGATTGACGATATGAACAACGGATGAGCAAAATCTCGCCCGTTTCTTTTACGGTGGGCCTATCCGGCAAAGTGCGACAGGGGCTTTAAGAAGGTCGTACGAAGCCAGCGTTCGTAGACCGTTCGTAGACCGTTCGTAAGTTCGTAGCCTTGTCGATGGTCTTGTCCAAGAATTTTTTTAACTTCGTACGAAACCCTCTCTTCGTATGGCGGCCGTATACATCTATCTATCTATCTATATATATCTATAGAAGAGATGAAGAAGTAGAGTGGTAATGCATTTTGACAGACATCTATTTCAGACATCTATTTCCATCCATTTCGGACATCTATTTCCTATCCAAATCCAAGAAGCTCGACTTGGTGCCCAAAGGCTTACGCATTAAAAACCCCTTGCAAGTGCACATGCTGATAAGACGCGCACCGGACTATGCCTCTTCTTAGATACCACACGCGTGTTGCCATAAACATCCATAATAAATTATGGTTACCACTTGTGTATTAGAGAATAGAGTCACCTTGTTTACTTTTAGAATTATTGTTGACCCTGAGGAAGACGAATGTATCGTCGAAAATTTGGTCTGAATAAATGGCACTGTTGGACTGTCAAAATGCCTTACCACTCTACTTCTTCATCTTTTCTATACTGGTACCAACACGCGGACTACAAGTTTCATTATGTATATATATATACACATCTTGGAATTTTCCACGTGTTGGACTTCGAATGTTGTAATTATTAGAAGGAAGAGTCTCAAGTACGCCATGGATCCAACGATTACAAAAATTTTTATTACAAAATTTTCGGTCTGCCTCAGACCTATATATATATATAGATTAAACCTCGGACTCACTAAAACATTATGTCCCATGGATTATAAATAAACAATCGTTTTATCGATTGCGGCTATAAAATCAGGGCATGAACCAAAAATAAAAAAACACACCTCAGTTTTCTATTCAGTCTTCACTCTTATCGTCGTCGTTGTATTCAAATAATGATGACAACTTTGCTTTACATCTAGATGTAGTAAAACCTTACGAATTTTTAAGGCCAGGAGTCAGAGATTTGAAAAACTTTTGGTCATCATAGATAAAAACGTTTGGGAGTATACATAATTTCGTTTTGGGAAGGTGGAACAGATTCGCTGGTCCAGCGGAACACTCATGTAATTTATTGTTTTTCCTGAATTAACCTTTTTTTTAGCTGATGATGAATCACTTCTATTCAATCTACATACTACCATCCCAATTTTAAAGGAATGAATATATTCAAGTTTAGATATATTGCTTTCGGAAAACAGTCAGTGCCGTTATAAAGCCAGAGGGATAGAATGTTTACCGATTTCAATTTCATCATGCATTTTTTTTTTTTGTGTCAGATACACAAGTTTTATGTTGATTCTTAAAGATATGGTTAAGAGGTTTTCCTATTTCCTGAGTATTTTCATTGATGTGAACTGAATAGCTTTGAAATATAAATATGTATATAGGCCCTATATACATATATATATATATAGATCGTTTTTCATTTTAAATGATACACTCATGATCCCGAAATTCGGTGAAAATTTCATATAAAAAGAAGACATATATACTAATCAAAAGTGAGAGAGAGAGAGAGAGAGAGAGAGAGAGAGAGAGAAAGAGTATTTCGTCTGTGCGTGTCTATATCTGCACTTTGTATACACATCTAATTATTTGAACTTACAAAAGTAAATCTACACTCGCCTTTTCTTTCAACCCCCGAGCTCTTTCACGAGTGATATACCATTCGATGTTCCTTCGTAGGAAAAGTGAAATGGTCAATATTGCCATCCTGTTTCTGAGAGAGTTTGGGAAATAGACCGCGTCACCAGGTTTTATGCGGCTCTTCGCAAGATTTACCAATTTCATTTTTTCCACGTTTGCGGCTTGACCCTCTGGATACTCACCGTATGTCCATCCAAGCGACAGACCCTGTTGTTTAAACGTATGTGTAATGGAAATTTGTAGCTGAATAGCCTATCAACCGCAGCTTTCACTAATCAAACGTACGTGTTACGGGTAGACGAAACTTAATGTTTTCGACTCCATATGTCTGTCTGTTTGTCTGTTTGTGAAAAAGGTAAGTTAAAACGGATTCATAATGATTACATTTGGGAATCATGTGGCCAAACGTCATGTAGGTCATAAAGGCCATAAAATAAATCTCCAAATAACGCAAGAGCAAATGTTCAAATTTTCACCAAACTTGCAGGGTGTGTTCATTATTAATTAGAAAAAGAAGCAATTAAGTTTGGGGTCATGCAATGTCATGGGATCAAATTGCGAAGGTCATTTGGGGTCATAAAGGATATGAAATGAACTCAATATCCGAATAACTCAACAACGCATGGTCAGGTTTTCAACAAATATATTGTGTAGATGTCTCTAAACCTCTATGTTTGTGTTGAAGATACTGCCTACAAAATGGCGATATCTTAATCATGCTGCTTAGCGGAGGTCTGTTCTCTCAGAGTACTTCTGTAGATCATAGTGATAACGTGAAAGTTGTCACTGCGATCAAGATTTACATGACATACATACAACAGTATCAGTATTTGGCTAGCTGTAATCTACCGAATTGAGATCTTTTCATGCCACTAAGACATTTGTACATACATGTACATGTACTTCATAGTTTCTCATCGAGATGTTGATCCTTGCGATATTCTGCACTTTAGCAGCTGCATAAAACAACTTATCATCGTCTGAATGTACTCAATGGAAACAGAATTGGTGTAATATCGTATCACTTGTCTGATCTGTAGATTTATTTATTACAATCAAATTATGCTGCCCTCATCTCTCTCCTGCTTGGACTGCAAGGAATCTGATTCGTCTCTCACTGAATATCTTCTTGAATTGAAATATCAACTTGAAATACCATTGGCGGAGGTTTCGAACAGGAGCACCATAATTCATGTCATAAAGCATTTTATATAAATTCTGCCTTATCAACCACAAGCAAGAAGTTTGCATACTCTTTATCACCACTCTCGATAAAACACGTGCGAAAAGATAGATAAAACCGTTATTAACCTTCACGCTCTGATATGTCAATATCGCCCTATATATTATTGTGACCAACTGCGTAATGGCATCAGTCAGTGAATTTAATTTCCAGAATAAACGAATCTCCTACGAATCAGAGATACAAAGAGAGTGGTGTTTCTTCATTTAAAAAAAAAAATCCGTATCCATCTTTATTGAGTGTTGTTTACATGACAACGACATGTACGCGTGTACACAAAACTGACCTTTGCCATTTAGCCATTTTCAACGCGTACATGGCATTGGCTACTTTGTTTTAGTGAGAGCAGATTTGAAGCTTCGGCCAGTGCAATCGGTAAGTAAAAGTAAATTCCTTACCAGATAAATGTGTAGATAGACGTGATTTTCATGGAACTTTGATGGGATTGAAAAATAAATGTCAATGTCAAGCGACTTTTGTCATGTTCGTTATATGCAAAAAGTTTTTCGGAAGCCTAAATGCAGTTCCAGTTTTGAATAGAAATGTTAGCATTTAAAGTTCGAGCATTCATTGATTCAAGTAATAACATTTTCCAGAATACATCTGCAAACGTTCTGCTTATTCCAGTGAAAAAGAAACAAAAAATCACACTTTACCCTTTGCGTTATATTTCCTTCGAAACGCCTATTACTACTTTTCTTCATTTACTGACGTTGAAAGTCTGTCTTCTAAGTCTGTTACACTGCATAATTATAATACCATGTAAAACATTTATTCTTCATTTCCGAGCTTTCCCATAAGGTATATATCCTATATGAAGCATGTGTCACACACGAACATACTTGCTTGAAGAGCTCCGACATAGTATTTTTTTATATCGTCCACATTCCATGTTCCGTCAAGTTACATGCTATAAAGACAATTTCAAAACTTTTTGGTGTTGTTTTACATGTTCTAGATGCTTTGATTTAAATGGGATTTGAGGCATTACTTGATCACCTGTGTACATTCTACTATCTTCTTCTATCTGTTTGTTTCACACCGGCGTCTCTATTAGTCTTCTGAAATAATGTTTTATTTATCATACGATATGGATTTTTTAAGAAAAAAAAAGAAAATAAAACATACGATGATTTATGAAGAAATTCGCATACATTCACTTGTTTGCTGAATCATTAATTCCTTGACATGTCGTTTGCTTTTATTTTGATCGTCTTCCCCAAAAGAGCTAGCCATTTTTTCCAGAATGATGACTTTGACGATAGTCACACTTGTAATCATGGCTTTCCTAACAGGTAATTTTGAATCTTGAAACTTAACTCACATGCACACATATTATACATAGTTTCAATATATATATATATATATATATATATATATATATATATATATATACCATGTGCATATAGATAACATGTATTTCGACCTTATTGTTATAGATGTATGTTCTGTCGAGTGTAAAAACATTTAATTGTCCAACAAGACAAGTGTCCAACTTCTAATATTCAGCACAAGTCTCAATAATCTTCATAAAATATCAGAACTAGAATTGAGAAATAGTATTCATAATCTATACCTCAAAAATATTGTGTTTCAATGATAAAAACAGGAAACAGACAAAGAATAAAGAAAAAAGAAAAAAACAAAAAAGTTGGGTTCTATTCATTTTCGTTGAAAATGTTTACAGGTAAGGATGTTAACCTGCCTAAAAGGCTGCACTTTTTCAAATCAAAAATCTCTTTAGATATACATTCAGTTCCGTATAGTTAACTTCCAATATTCTGCACCTCTGAGTGCATTATATCCAAGTAGCCGTTACGATGGTGTTAAATTTGAATTGGTAGATTACTGACGTGCACGTCATGTATGATCATGATCATCTAGTGCTATAGTTAGCCAGGAAGAACTTGAAGAAGGAAAACATCAGGATCTTGTATGTTATCCCATGGCTTTGCTTTATATTTCAACTGTGGAGAAGAATCAACAGCAGGTGATGCCAGTTATTCCAACAAGGATGCTGGATCATGTCAGGCAATGCTGTGTGACGACGATGAAGGTTTCGAACTCGTTGAGAAGCCAATGCCTGGCTTCAGTAGTCGCTCTCTGGTGTACTGTGAGAAAAGAAAGTCCCAGAGTTTCACAGGTATTTATAGGCTCTGAAGTGTGTTCTCTAATCATGATATCATACGAGATTACCCATAGTTGTCGATATTGGACGCAGCCACTTTACATTTTGTTATGTCTAAAAAGACAAGTAAACAAACTCAAAAGCAAAATCTTTTCCATTTAAAGTGTATGGCTAGTAACTGACCACTGGGAATCAGTGGGAATGCTGGGGGATGATTGTTCCAATTCTTGTGTGATTCATTCAAGAGTACATTATAATATATATCTATTTTTGTGTGAAAATGATTTGCTTCAGAATGGTCCCATATTCAAGTAATATGCAGTTTAACGCCCCGTCAATGTACAGGCATGCTAACCTGGAAACATTAAACTGCACATTACTTGAATATGAGACCATTCTGAAGCAAATAATTTTCACACAACAACAGATATATAATGTACTCTTAAATGAATACCACAAGAATTGAAACAATCATCCCCCAGCATTCCAAATGATTCCCACTGATCATACTACGTGATCATAATATACATGTACATGTATTATATTGTCGAGGCATATACGTAAATCATTTCACTATTATCGTAATTAACGATTGCAATATCTTTTTATAATGATGATAATAACCTTTGAAGTCGATGTCCCTTGGAGTGATAAACTGCAATTTGACAAGTTTCTCGCTAAATGTAGTCCAGAGTTTATTAAGTACCTTATTACTAGAATGAAATTACAGAAAATATATTTCAGACCGCCATAATTACAGAGAATGCGTTACGAAATGACAATTTGTTTTGCCCATCTGAAATAGTGGGTTAGAAAGTCCATGTAGGACTACTTGCAACCAATCATATGTGTTAGGTCATGCACCATTCCATGCCTTTACACTCGCTAAGCAGGCTTCGGTGGCTACATTAACATCTACATGTATTATGGATATTTTAGATGCCTGAATATTTATAAATAATAAATCAATCGGATTAAACTCCATTTCATGGACTCTGTTTTTATCGCCTGTATGAGCTATCATTTCCGCGTTTTCCCCTTTTCGCATAGGGGTCTACAGTACAATATCAAACTGATTGATCTCATATGTTTCGTATCAAACAGGAGGAAATACCTAATAACTAACTCTATAATGACGGTGCTGTTGTAAACAAGTGACAAACTTAGGGTAGGGAGAACCATGTGGAATAATCTGCTTCATATACATGTAGAATTGAATTCAAACCCACACGTATAGTTAATGAATCTGTTTCTTTAATTGATAACATTTTTTGTAACATTCTTCCTCCTCCTGATTCTTTTGTAGTACTCTCAGATATCACCGATCATTTCCCCGTCTCGACTGGTTTTTCTTTAAATGGAGCAGTTAATAATAAAAACAACAATATATTTAAACGAAGAATTACTCATGAAAGTATAGCCAGGCTAGGTGCTAGCTTAGACACCGCAGACTGGTCCTGTATCTTTGATACAGATGATGTTAATTTGTCTTATGAATATTTTATGAAGATTTTTATCCAACATTTGGACATTTGTATTCCAAAACGTAGAGAAAAATCAGCTAATTACAAAAAAATACCCAGGCTCCCATGGATTTCAAAATCGCTCCTGCGTTCAATAATAGAAAGAATAATTTATATTACAGATTTAAAATGAAACGTACTGAGCAATCAAAGTTGAAATACACTAGTTACAAAAATACTTTGACGAAAATTATACGAATAGAAAAGAAAAAATATTATACTAATCAGTTACAATTTTACAGGCATGATATGCAAAATACATGGAAAGTTTTAAAGCAAGCCATGAATATATCAAATGTTAAGTCAAATGTTACAAAAATTAGATTTGATGGTGAAATTCTTGAAGATTCTCAACAAATTTGTGATGTTTTGAATAACCATTTTTCTTCAATTGGGGAAAGCCTGGCAAGTAATATTCCTCCCTCCACAAAACATTTTTCCGAATTTTTGGGTCCCCCAAATTCTAGTTCAATATTTTTTAATCCAACATACACTCAGGAGATAATTAATATTGTCTCTGATTTCAGTTCCAAAAAAAGTGCTGGACACGATGATATCAGCAATTTTCTTTTAAAGGGGGTAATATCGTCAATTGCGGATCCCTTAGCTCATATATTTAATCTATCCCTTTTTAATGGCACCTTCCCCGAAAGTATGAAAATAGCAAAAGTCATCCCCTTGTTTAAAAAAGGTGACAAATTAGATGTAAATAATTACCGACCAATTTCTTTGTTAAGTGCATTGTCAAAAATTCTTGAAAAAATTATTTATAAAAGAACTATTAATTTCTTTAAATTTAATCATATATTTACGAATTCTCAATTTGGATTTAGGGAGAAACATAGCACCACACATGCATTATTGAGTTTTATAGAAAAAGTGGCACATGCTATCGATAAATCTTCTCATTTGATAGGTTTGTTCCTGGACTTCTCCAAGGCCTTCGACACCATCAATCATGATATTTTACTTAACAAATTACACCATTATGGAGTGCGTGGGAAGGCCTTGGAGTTGTTCAGGAGCTACCTCATGAACAGGAAACAATATGTTTCTTTAAATGGTTGTAATTCACAAATATTAAATATCAAATGTGGGGTGCCACAGGGAAGTTTATTAGGTCCACTGTTGTTTACTGTTTACATAAATGATTTTTGTAGATCATCAGATGTTCTTTCTTCTATTCTTTTTGCAGACGACTCAAATCTATTTTTTTCACACAATAATCTTTTTACCCTTGTTAATACAATAAATTTAGAATTAGAAAATGTTGCCCAGTGGATAAAAGCAAATAAGCTATCTCTTAACCTTCAAAAAACAAAATATATGCTCTTTAGTAATTCTACTGAGGCATTACCTGTTGATATTGTTTTAGATGGTACTCCACTCGAAAATGTCTCCCATATAAAATTTCTTGGAGTAACAGTTGACAATAAGCTGTCCTGGAAATTTCATATTGACAGTATATGTAAAATTATTTCACGTAATATTGGTATAATTAATAAGCTTAAGTTTTGTTTTCCTTTGTCGTCCCTGCTCGTATTATATTCATCCTTAATATTGCCACATTTAAGTTACGGTATTCTCGCGTGGGGAAATACATATAAAACATTCTTAGATAAATTACTTTTATTGCAAAAGAAATCACTCCGTGTTATATGTCATACTGCATTTTTGTCCCATACTGACCCACTATTTTATGAGCATAAAATATTGAAAATTAATGATTTGTATTTGTTTAATCTAGGACAATTTATGTATAATCATAATAAAAATAATCTCCCAAATATATTTGAAACAATGTTTCAAAGAAATCAATCCATTCATAATTATCCAACACGGCGATCAAATGATTTCCATTTGCCATTTCTGAGAACTTTGTTGGCTCAAAACACATTTATTTACGACGGGCCAAAGTACTGGAATTCACTTCCCAGTAACATTACTACTGCTCAATCTCTGAATTCCTTTAAGAATAAATTAAAACCATTTTTATTGAAACTTTACAACATCCAACAGAGTTAGTTTCCCTTTATCATCTCAGTCAAGTCATCATTTTTTTTTTTACATAAGTCCTCCTATTAAACTATGTCCCTCTCTGTGTTCTAAATATAACGATGTGGTTTTTTTTTCTCCTGCATTCTTACCAACATAACTACGTATAAAAAAATGTTTTGCATTACATTCAATCCAGCTTGTATTTTATCACTTATTTTACATTATGAAATCCAGATTGCTTGCGTCCACGATGGCACATGCTGTAGTTCCCTCTTTTTTCTCCCTTTTTTTCCTCTCTTTTTTTCCTCTTCTTTTTCCTTTCCTTTTCTCTCTTTTTCTTCTTCCCAATCATTTTGATGTCAGTTGACATCGGTTCGTTTATTGTGTTTTATATTGATGTTTTGTGTATTTTTCTGAGGGTCCCATATCGTACAAGCTTTGCTTCTTAGTGGGACCCTCCACTTCCATCCTCATCCTTAGTTGACTTGTATTATACGCTTTATGTATTTAACAAAGATGTAATCACATCTACTTTTCACTTTCATAATTTTCTTATGTACCTTTTCAAGTTTTGTTCTGTATCACAAATATCCCGTGTATACGCAATGTACATAAAGTTCTTTGTTCATTTTGATGGATGTGAAAATAAAGTTGAAAGTTGAAAGTTGAAAGAATGATGTGATTACAAAGACCCTCTCTTGTCAGGTGTGACAGATTCTGCATCAACAGATTTGTTGATTGTGGCCGGTAGACATAGACTTCTCGTGAGTAAACCAGACGGACTCGTCGTCAGGAACCTTTCTTCCTCAGCGTCGCGTGTGTGGGATCTAGCAGTAGACCGGTCAGAGCGCAAGTTGTACTATACAAATGAGGAGTACGAGATTGTTCGAGCTGGACTTTTCGATGATGTTTTCGAGACTGTTTACCGTAAGGCGGAAGCTAATGTATGATATACACTTCTAGCACTGATGAAGACAGTAAAGGAAAACCAGCTTCCTAACTTCAGGGCCCCGTTGCTAGAAACTTTGCGTTTAAACGCAACTTGCAACTGATTGTCACTGGCCAATCAAAATCATTGTTGCATGCATGTCTTCTTAATAGGGTAGACCCTGAACCAATCAGAATGGTTGTTTCAAAATTAGCAATTATTTGCAATTGATTGCAACTTTCTTGCAACGGGGCCCAGGGCACTTTTTAAAAAACTGAATATGTACAGTGTAATGCAATTTCAATGTAGTTTAACGCCGAGAATCAGTGCCATGCTTAATCTATAATAGTCCATCAGATTAAAACAATCAATACCTAAGTATGCACGCATATGTACATACACACATACAAACTTATGTATATAATATGTATGTATATATATATATATATATATATACATATATATATATATACATATATATATATATATATATATATATATATACATCTACATGTGTAATTACTTCCTGTTCCCAAGTTTCCATCTTTCCCTCAACCATTCCTCTATTTCCTGAAGGATCTATTCTATAAAAGATGTAAACTTTCGGTTGAGTTCTTCAAAATAAGACTAGTAAGTTCTATTGAATTACGTGTACCCTCTAAATCCCCCCCCCCCCCACATTATCATGTCTTAATGTTAACAGACATTAACCTGCAGACTGCACCTACTAGATAGTTATATCCCTTACATTGGACGTGCTGGTGTTGTTTACTTATAGATTGCCTTACTTATACAATGTCTTTCTTGTTTACAACTGCATACATATTGTCACGTTTTATCTAATCCTTGATAGATTCCATCTTGCATTTTTTTTTTAGTTTTGTGCCATTTTATCCATGAAAGGGAGTGAACTGGAATATATATATATATATATATTCCATTCAGCGTCTATATTTTCAATCTCATGTGCGTGTAGATATAAATGCGTAATGTTATATACGTCATTATAATTTAATCGTGTCGGATATGTCGGAACCTCCCCTGTTTGTATACTTTACAACTGCCAGGTAAGCGAAGTTTCAACCTTGCCTTGTCTGAGAAGAATCGTATCATCTTTTCCTTGTTTAACGGGTGGACGAAAACTATCGACTCAATATCTCTGGTTACTATGACGACGCTTGGAGAGTTTGTGACTGCGAGTTCTATATTGGAGTGTATGGTAGCAGACGACAGAAATGGGTAAATCGTTGTTTACTGACAAGTAAAAGTAATTTGTTTTTTTTTTAATCAAGGATAACATATGAAAGGTGATGGGCCCACGTGGAATAATTTCCCTTAGTAGAAATTGTCGTGTAAACAAATGCCAAATGATTCCAAATAATAAAACAATAATGTTGCTATAGTACAATCCACAAGAAAAATCTCAGTGATGTATACAAAAATTGTCCTATGTATGCTGTGGGCTTTGTTATGATGCAACAAAATATATGGCTACCCTGACCACAACGTTTTTCCTCAAGTGAAAGTAATATCAGAGACCTATAGGGTGATATTGCAGAAGATGTTTCTTTTGTCTTCGGTTCGACACCGTATGCTGACACAAAATCCTCAAAATAAAAGAGTTGTATTTATTTCAACTTGGTCAATTAATGTTTAATTACAACTGCAGCCACCTAGCCAAAATATTTCATTCTTTAATTAACCGTAACAGCCACGTACATAACTATCCCAATCTAAAGAATTTCATCTCCCCTTAGCGAGAACTGTACACACGCAAAATAGATTTGTTTAAATCAGATCCAGATTTTAGAATAGCTTAGATAATGATTTAAAAGAATATGTTAAGTTAATTACATTTCAGTATCAACTTAAAAATATTTGCTTTCCATGTATACCAGTTAATTTCGTTTAATGAAAAAACCCGTTATATTTCACTTGTCCTTCAGATTTTGTAGCGTGCCCACAGACCTTTTCCATCCCTCTCCTTTTGCTTTTGCTTTTACTTCTTCATTCTTCCTTGCTCCTCTTTCATCGTTCTTCGTTGTCCAGTAGCTGTGTGAGTGCATTTTCTCCATTTCTGTGTTTTGTATTATTATTGTTGTTGTTGTTGTCGTCGTTATGTTTTGTGTGGCAGCGTGCATATCTTCCTTACTGGTCAATTTCCCTGGCATACCTGGCCTTATAGTGTTTGTACCATAAATGTGATATGTTATATAGTTTGTATGTTTGCAGTCTAGAATCATAGTAAGTATTGTTTATAGTATATCAGCATCACATATCAATGAGTAAATGTACAATAGTATATAAAATAATTTAGTATGAATATGTTTTATTGGTATAACAAATTGGTGCTGTCGTTGTTTTATTCCAGTGTTCAACGTCTTACAAGCTCGACTTTTTAGTGGAACACTGTTTTCCATCGTTATGATTATTTACTATTTCTGTTGCCATGACAAAGTGCATTGTTTTTATGACATCATTCGTGTATATACTTTATATTGTGTTTGAAAAGATAATGCCTTTATTCGACGAATGACAGACAAATCGAAAACTTGTACCGCTTTGGATCATCCTTTTTTTCTTTCTTTTTTGTCGATGGAAATAATAAACTTTTGAATTGAATTGAAGTGAAGTGAATTCCGTTCAAACCTTAGAGTTAGAACTTCTATTTCGGGGAATTTATAAGTCCTGAAACGACGAAGAAGGATTTGCATATTGTCTCAGTAAATTTCCATCAAATCCTTCAGGTGAAACATTCGTTGCGTTCTCTCCCCTCCTGTGACCATCCATATTCAGTTGGGTTGCATGAAATGTGTGTATGTGTGTTTGTATGTATGGAAGTCCTTAAATTAATGATGACAGATATCATTTTTGTGTTTCTGATATTTTCCTACAATTTCAGGTACCTTTATTGGTCAGCGGGAAGGGAACTCTTCCGCAAAAGTATGACAGGCCAAAGTAGTTCTGAAAAGATCTACACACATCCTATTGAGCATGATGCTATTTTTGGAATTGAAATCGGAAGTAAAGGTACAATTTTAAAGAAACATATTCGCTTTATCGTGACATCTGAAGAATCAAGTTACAACGTCTTTCATATATTTGTAATAACGAAAAAATAGATCACAGTCACATAATCATACCTAATTGCTAATAGTTCATGTTAACTATAAATAAATTATCAATTGCACTTTGAGTTTTATACCAAGGGTCGTAGACTTAAAAACTGTTTTCATGAATGCTGAGCACGGTTATTCATTACGAGAAAAAAAAATGTGACGAATAGACGTATCTTGATTAGTACTTCAAGGTCTTGAGAGATATTGGCCAGGCTTCTGTTTGTAACGGATAAAATATCTTTTTCTCTGTCTCTAGGAGCACGTGTGGAAGAATTACTTTCATTTCGACATGTAAATACTTAACATTTACGTAATGACAGATCTGATTTGAATTCAAAAGGAGAAAGGACAAACATACTCGCTTTAAAGTAAATGGAGTTTGAGGTAAATCATTTTGAGAACATGACAAAAAGACCAAGCTATTTTGGCTTTTTTGTCAAACTTTGCAGGACATCACCTCCTCTTTCAAACTGTCTGGGACTCGATGTTTTACACTGCATTGTCCAACATGACGGCAGCAGATTTCAGCGAAACAAAGGTCCAAAGGATGGACGCTTTATTCTCCGTGTCGAACATGTTAGACTTTGTCGTATCTCGTAAAACGCTTTACGCACTCGGCTACCAGAACGACAAAGTGATTCTCCAAATGATGCCAAACTACGCGGATTCTAGCACCTACCACACGGTGCCCCTTCCGGGCCAAGACGAGTGGTTTGCCATTGCCGTTTTCAAGGAGGTGTAAAAAAAAGGTTAGAAAACTCGAGTCAGCTTGATAACTGACTGATCTGAACAGAAAGATCTGTCGCTTAACACTTCAAACCAAAGTGTTTGGAGCGTAAAAAATGCACAGGAGATAAATAGACAATCATCCCTTGAAAGTGGCATTGTCACACACAATACATGTTCTTTTGCACGATATTTCATCTCCGGCAGTCATAGAGGAGTGAACGTAGTCTCTTGAAAGGCTCATCTTTCACATAAACCACATCTACTTTGCAATGGAATGGACTTACAGCCAAATGTTGTACGTGCATAGCAGAAAAGTTTGGTAGAAATATAAAGCAAAGGAAAAATAATTGTTTGAATCAGCCTGAACTCATCTGGGGCTCATAGCCTTTTACCCGAGCATGTTACTTCTTCTCGGATTCGGCAGATGCAATTGTATCTAATTTTGATCTCCACAAACTTGGTAGTTATACGTTTGGATTGACTATATGGGAAGAAGGGGTCAATCTCACCATAAATGATTCATGGCATGAGCATATCGTATTCTTTCATTAAAGGGATGGTATGGCTTTGGTTGAGATGAAGAATTCTGATTTTAACTTTTTACAAGATGCAGAAGAAACTTCTTATGAAATAAGGAAAAGCATTACAGTAAAAGTTGAGAGGAATCCAAAGTTTATTTGATGGAAAACTTGATTTTGAAATGGCGGAGATATCCAAAAACAAAGCAAAACGAAGTAAAATAAAGTGATCCCAATGCGAGGTGGGTCCCATAATTCATTACAAACTCTTTGTTTTTGGATATCTCATCTACTTTAAAACCAATTGTGACCCGCTACAACAAAAGGATCCTAAAGTCGTTGACGGGCGAGCCAATCATGGCCCAGAAAAATGTTATTTTCAGGCCTTTCCTTTGATCATTTAGCTTCGAAATTTCGGCAGATGATAGAAGATACATTAGACTACAGAGAAATACAAAATTATGTTAAAAACAGAAATCCAAACGTTTTGACAGATTTTGGTGATCTGACTTCAAACTCGACTTTCTCGGCTCACCCGTCAGCGACTTTAGGATCCTTTTGTTGTAGCGGGTTACAATTTTCATCAAATAAACTGTGGAAACATGAAGCTCCATCTCAATCAAAACTATTCCATCCTTTTTAACCTACAAAAATGTGCTAAGATCACGCATCGCGATATCTTCTAGAACAGTAACTACTAGACAGTCAGTCATCATTATTATCATTCACTCCTGTTCTCTGGCAAACAGCAATTAACTTTTCGTTGACAAAACCGAAACAGCCTTTAAACTGTTACGATAGACAGAAAAGAAAATCCTCACCTAAGCACCTAGCGACATTTTCATCGTTACTTTTGAAATCGAGTAGGTGGGGGTACTATAGAAGAGTTATCTCTGTATCAAGATCTCAATGTCGTAAATCGTAATCGTAAGGTTCAACAAAATGTCATCCATGCATCTCGATTCGTCTCCATGGAGAGTTCTTTTTTGAAAAAAAAAAGTATGCCAGGCTCTATTTTCTTTTTATGTCAGTAGAATTAATGGTAGATTATGCGCATGTGATATTTTTTGTAATATGGTGTCCGACTTGAATATGGTTTGACAGTAGGCTCATTAACCATCTATTGACTGTAAATGTGTACATGCATGTATAGAGGGAGACAAACTGAAACTCACACCCAAGGATGATTTCGTTAACGAAATATTATTGGCTTAGTTTGTGATGGTTTTATACCAGCTTTTTTTCTCTCTCTCTCTTCTAAAAATGTGTAAGGTGAAGCTAGAAGATATGATAGCATTTGTTTTTGTTTTACATAAACAATGCACACCAATTTGAATATTGCAATATTTTATCTCATGTCATGTATAACATTGTATTTGGTTTGTTTTGAGGCGTTTTCTTGCAGACAGAATACTTTTGACTTTTTTTTTTTTTAAATCTGAGGACTTCAGAAAAATGAATAAACCAAAATCAAAATTGACAATCATTATACTGTAAGAATATGTCTCGTATTATTGGCATGATTCATAAGCTAAAGTATCAGGGTCCCTCTGAATATTTTGTATATGTTTTAAAACTCCTTGATATAATCGCATATTTTATATTGCAACGTCTAGGCAACTAAAAAACATCGTAATGGCAGTATAATACTTCCACAAAAGACATTTTTAAGCATTCGCAATCTGGCTATCAGGATCATTCAGAGGCTTTTTCACAGAAATAACATAAAAAACTCAAGCAAAATGGCAATCTTTTTATTTCTCAAAATCTCAAAATTCTCAAAATGATGGCTGTGAAATCTATCAGACGCACCAGACCTGATATTTGGAACTGTCTATTTGTGACATTCAAAATATGAAGTCTATGGCATCTTATTAAGAAATCTGTAAAAACGATGTTGCTCTCTGGATATCAGTGATTCTGTATGATGTCAATCTATGTGTGCTGTGCATGGAGTTCTTTCGTGTAAATTTCGTGCAAATATTGTCGTACTGAATCTCTTACGTCACTATATTATGACCGGCCACGACCTAGCATACAAAACTCTTCATCTGCACCTGGGTGAGAAAGTCATATGCCTTGCTGATCAATGATCCAGGTGATATAATATAGGTTTTTCCATTCATTTTCATTTTTCTTTTCATTCAATTTCAAAAATTTTTACTTCAATTTCGTCGCAGGATGTCGGGAATAGGCCAATTTTACTTTCAAATTTGTCTTTCGTCGTTCATTTTCAAATAAAGTCCATTCAATTTAGTCATTTGGCACACATTTTCGTCATTTACAGTTCAAATCGACAGTCTCACTCGCAGCACTCAAAACAGCAGGAGCGATTTCGTCTTTTGTCAATCTTTCTTCTTAAATTTTCATTCATATTCGTCTCATATCTCTATTCGGTGTGATTTTCCAGTCATTCATGTATTTTTTTTTTCTGTAACCGTTCACATTTTACATTCAGGAGTTAATATATACACAAGTCCCCCCCCCCCCTGCGCACACACACACACACACACACACACACACACACACACGCACACACACAAAACCACACATACAGACACACACACAAGCAATCCGAGTACACTCTGACACAAACAGATTTACCGTCTCGCAAACGAAACACTGACAAACGATTTCTTGGCAAACATGATTAAAGACAAAATTTAAGTGTAGAATTGTCGCCTGTTTAATGTCAAAGAATGGATAACATAATTATGTTTGCTGCTTTCCAGGGTACAAAATTTAAAGTTTGCTTCATGTATTATGATGCGAAAACCTGAACATTACGAGTTAAAATTAAAAATGTGACACTGACATACTGTCCCGGGTTTTGACTTTTGACTGTCGTTTATCCTTCAATCAATTTTGGTTGGCAGTCATGTTTTTCGTGTGTATTGTCCAAGCAAATGGTTAGGGAATAATGTGTAACGATAAAATTTACAAGAGAAAGTAAAAATATGTCGGCTTAAAGCTGGTTCACCATCAAGATAAAGAATCGACAACATCTGACTAATTTGAATGAACAATTCATGAAATTGTGTGAACAGAGACGAATTTGATCTTCACATTCTGCGATCCGTCAGCGGGAGGGACAAATTTGAATGACAATTGACGATTCTGAATATGCTATGTCTTCGAAAATGTTTGACGAAAAATGAATTACAGTGACAATTGACGAAATTGAAGTTAGGATTTGCGTACCACATGCTTCTCAGGACGAAATTGAATGATAAATCTTTGAAATTGAATAACAAAAGTGCGAAAATGGATGGGAAAACCTATACCTTTGTGTAAACCAAAGAGCGTGAAGAGTATAGAAGCGCATGCACATTCTATACTCTTTGGTGTAAACCTTGACGAAAGCAGACAACTATCTCATTTTCCTTTTCTCTTCCATAGTCAGTAGGCTTAATGTCTACTTGTCGCTGAGGATGAGGAACAAAACTAGGAGTCCGATTACTTTGTTAATTATGGATTATAAGATGCTGTGTAAGATAATGACAAAGCGAATAAAGGAAGTTTTACATGAGATTGTTCATTTGGATCAAGTGGGTTATATAGAGAACAGGTATATTAGTGAGGTTTTTCGTTTAATATATACTCAGTAGATGATATGATTTTTTTATTGAAATAATTATTGTCAAGGAGAGGCATATTTGGTAACAGTTGATTTTGAAAGAACGTTTGATTCAGTTACGAACGAATTTGTATTTAAGGCATCAAAATTATGTACAACGGAATTAGTAATTGTGTTATGAACGGAGGTGTTTCGACAAGTTATTTTGATAGAAAGCGAGGGGTGAGGCAAGGCGACCCACTTTCACCATACTTGTTTTTATTGGTAATTGAAATTTTGGCGGAGGCGGTGAGAAGGGATTATGGGATTAAAGGAATTCAGTTTGATAATTTTGAGGTTCGGCAAGTTTGATATGCTGATAACATGACCCTATTTGTTAGACATAGGTCATCAATTATCAGAAAACAGGAGATTTTTATGGATTTTTATGAATAAAGTGGTTTAAAGGTAAATATTGATTTAAAAAATGAAATGTGGAAAGGGAAGAAAAAGGGAGGATCTGAAAGGTTACCCATGGGAAATGTTGTAACTGAAATAAACATATTAGGAGTGTATTTTGTATTGAATGTCAAGGTCAGAGAAGAATTAGATTATGTAGAGATATTGAGTAAAATTAAATGACTTTTAGGATGGTGGAAACAAAGATATTTAACTGTAATAGAAAAAAAAATTCTTAGAACATATGCTTTATCTGAATTATATCATGTTTCTTCATCATTAGAGGTTCCAAAGTGGGTAGTGGCAGATATTAATAACATTTGTTTTGAATTTATATGGAATGGTAAAGATCGAATTAAAAGGGTAATATGTTTTCAGGATTATAGTGAGGGCAGCGTTAGAATGACAAATTCTGAATTATTTGTTAAGAGTCAAAGAATTATGTGGTTGAAGAGATTGTTAAATGGTGAGAAGTTTATGAGATGGAAACTCTTTTTTGATTACATTTTTAGGTCAATTGGAGGAAGATTTAGGCCTATATTTTTGTACAATTATGATATATGATTATTTAAGCTGAAAGTACCATTGTTTTATTTAGAAATTTTGGGGGCACGACAAGAGATGGAGAATAACCGGAATTGTCAAGAAAGTAAGATTACTCCGATTTTCTTGAATAATAAGGATTATTTGTGTAAAGGGATTTTTTGTGTGTGTAAACATTTGTATAGGAAAATATCTATTTAGTGAAGCAAATTTTGGAAAAAAAGATTGTTTAAGAGCAGCAGTCCATTTTCACAGGTTAAGATTAGATAGTAAAAATAAAGTTAAAGTTTGGAAAAAAGGGGAGGTTGTTGTAAAAATTCTGAAATTTGAGGGAAATATGTATGATATTTATTCTGCTGATAAGGAGGAATAAATAATTTCGTTGAAAATTTTGGAAAATGTGATTTTATTGAAAGATGTCTCATTTAGAAAGGTGTATGAACACTTAGTAACAAATTTACAACAATTGTATACTTTACGTATTAAAGATGACCAACGTGATTTCTTGTTTCCGAAAAAGGAAATTACACATATATTTCTAAGACCAAGAATGACAAAGCTTTTAACAAAAATCAACAAATTATAGTATAAATTATTACATGGAGATGTTTACACAAATGAAAATCTTTTTGAGTTTTGTTTCGATGAAAATAACCGATGTTCTTTTTGTGAGCAATCGGTAGAAACATATAAACATTTATTTTGGGATTGTGGGCATGTTACGAATTTGTGGCAGAAAGTGATAGATAGGTTTGAGATGACAGGTCTTCGCAATAATTGGAAAGATGTTCATTTTGGTGTTATGAGAAGGGACCCAAAAATGAAACCCTATAATACAATAATTTTCATTTTTAGATATGTTATATCCAGATCTAGGTCGGATGGAGAAATTCCTACTTTTGAGGAAATTTATAAAAGAATAATAAGATTTCGGGATTTACATTTGCTGAGATGGAAAAAAATGTTTCTAAAACAAGGGCCGTAGCATTTTCTTTCTTAAGTATTTATATTTGGTGAAGGCAATATTATATGTGTTATTGGCTGTGAGCGGGGAAGGGGAAGCTGTTGCTGGCACAAACGTTATATTTGATTTTATCAACAGTTTTGAGTTTGATGAGTTTGTTTGACGGATTTGTATTTGAATTCCAAGCGGTGCTTGCCTGTGGGGGGATGCTGTTTTTATGCATACTGTCCATTATGTTTTACGTATCAACATTGGGAAGTCGTTTCATGAGGAAGGGAGGTGGTAACGGTTCGGGTGTGTGTGTGTGTTGGTGTGTATGTGTGTATGTGTGTGTGTGTGTGGGTTGGTGAATGTGGATGTGGGGTGGTTTAGAGTTTGATTAATCGGGGATTGGTGGGATGGGGATTTGATTTGAAGAAGGATTTTTTTATACCCCAAAAGGGTATTTATTGCCTCCATAATTCAACATTTTATATCACATTGTACAAAAAGTGGAAAAGGAAAATACAATGAGCTTCAAAAGGGGATCCTGAGATTAAAAAGAGACCACAAACTATTTACACAATATACTTCATTTGCTTTGGTAAATTATGATGTGTTTCTTACTACTCAAATCTTCCTCTATTCTTTTCCAAATTTCTCTTTCAAACAAATGTTGCAAATTAGTTTCACGACATACTTTTCCGGTTTTATTTCTTAACAGTATGTATATTTATAAATACACCAGAAGGCAATTGTCAAGAACAGATCTAATTCAGTCTCTTTATGGGCTTTTAACAGATGCAGTCCTGTTATCTTAAAATCAACATTATATATAATTGCAATTATAACTGTTAGATACGAAAAGAAAACCTTATTCAATTTACACTCAATAAACGCATGTAGATTATTTTCATCTACACCGCAATGCTCACGTTTTCCATCTCTTTTGATTTGCCATCTGTACAATTTTTTTTTCTGAGTAGTAGATTATACAAAATCTTAAAATCAAATTCTTTCAATTTTTTTTCTTTACAATAACACAAGTTTCTTTTTAATATATTCATCCAATCAAATGATGAGTCGAATATCTTTTCCCAGTATATACAACATCTGTTACTATCGGGACATTGTGTACACAATAGTTTGTAAAACTGTTTGGTTGAAACATCTTGAATACTTCTTTTCTGCTTTCCTATTCCTATTCTTATTTCAGGAATTTCCAATGACCTATTATGAAACTTTATACATGATTCCGCATAATTGCTTATCCATGCTTTTGGGATAGCCTGGCGTAATGAAATATAATCAAAAATCAATGTTTGCTTACTTTTCTGTCGTTTAAGTTGATACAAACTTTCTGGAATGGATATAAACTTAGCATTCTTTAAAAAATCTTTTAAAAGTACAATTCCACTTTGATACAAACCATCATAAGATTATGAAAAGTTACATTTTTGTTATGCCATATTTCATATTGTACTCCATGTACCATGGATTGGAATTTTAAACAGATATCATTCTTTATCATTAGCCAAACTTCTAATATTTCAATATAAAACTATGGGAGTCGATCTTTATTTATCCTCTTCATATTCAAACAATCCAAGTTAGAATTTGATAACAATTCTAATCCACCAATAGAAGACATTTTACCCCATGTTCCTTTCGTTGAACATATAGTGCGTCCAAGCCATCTCAATCTGAAACTGAGTTTTTGCTTAGAAAGATCAATCATATTAACGCCTCCTTTTTCAAACTCTATAATCATAACAGTTCGTTTCACTTTTTCAATTTTTGCTTGTCAAATAAAAATGTATAACAAATTATTCGATCGTTTTAATAGTTTATATGAACTATTTGACTTAAAGCTAAAGTTTTTACAACAATCAATCTACCAAAAAAGTAAGTTTTCCTTTTCTCCAATTATCCAAAAGTCTTTGCAATTTCGATTTGAAAAAGGATAGTTATAAATAGTATGACAGATATTGGTAGGATTTAATATTTAGGATAGATGTAGATTTATTTCGGTCGGGAGGGGAAGGGTTGGTCGGGGCTTTTATTTTATTGAATGGTTTCATTCCAGATTTGTATAATGTATTTGTTTTTATGTAAATGCCCTTGTAAGTGAGAAGGAGTTACATGATTCAATATTATCAAGGGATATATGTTTGGTACTCAACACTTTCTCGTGAAGAAATTGTTAGTAGGGTTGATTTATAATCGAGTTATCTATGTTGAAGAGATATTATTTGCAGTATGAATTGATAAATGGATTTTCTTGTGTTTTGAATTGCATTTGTACCATTTTGTTCATGTTACACCCAGAATAGGTTGATTTATGAATGATTTTAATGAAATCAATAAATATATATTAAAAAGTGCACTTGTGCGTTCGTTTCTGTTTGACGAAGCTATCTAGCATCAACTACCACACATGCACAGATTCCACACATATTATACTCCAAATACTATCGCAAATACACACGCACATACAGCATGCAAACTG
The DNA here is from genome assembly GCF_040938485.1 of Diadema antillarum. NCBI lineage: Eukaryota > Metazoa > Echinodermata > Echinoidea > Diadematoida > Diadematidae > Diadema > Diadema antillarum. The sequence goes on from NW_027271900.1 coordinate 168,071, forward strand.
CCATAACCCAGCATAACACAGGAACGACCACCCCAACCAAACACTTATTCGTAGTGCATCTTGGCATTCTTATCTTCTGCCTCTGAAGACAACGACGACGACAATATGTGCAGCTATGTTTCTTTTTTACTTGCACAAATTGTCGTCATTGAGGTCAACAACTGGGAATTGCACGAGCAGCGCAAATTGTCTCCAGGCGACAAATTGTGCAGGGGCGACAATTTTGTGCCGTCACTCCCTGCACAAAGCATTTACTTTTATACTCTCAAATTGCACTAACCGTAGCGAGAACTTTGCTTTTATAAATACAAAGTAGCCGATACCATATCATACCTTGAAAATGGATAAATGACCACAGTCAGATTCTATAAACGTGTACATGTCGTTGTCATGTCAACGACGCTCAATAAAAACGGGGGCGTATTTTTATCTTATTCTCAATAGAGAAATAAGTGGTTTGCGGTCTTCCTCTTGTAAAATACAGTTGAAGTATCAGGACTCCGGGACTGAGAATATTAAAGACACAACAGATATTAATTTTTTGATTTGAAAAAAAAAAACAAAACAAAAAAACAAAACAAAAAAGAAATACTACCTCAGATTCATTTCCGTTCCCCTCATTCCCTTTTCTTTATTATCGTTTTGTTCTGGCTTGACTCGTTCTTTTGACTGTGTTATCGCTATTCCTCTTTGTATCGCTCATTCTTTTTTTTTTAAATAAAAAGTGAGGAAACTGTAATTTTTTAAGGGAAACCAAAACCCTAAAAGAAATGTGGATTGATTGAAAGCAGTTAGTAGAACACATTAGTGAAAATTTGAGGAATATCGGAAAATCGATGCAAAAGTTCTGAATTGTAAAAGTTTTAGTGTTGGAACCACTGGATGAGGAGACTTCTTGAGTTTATGACGTCATGTGTGGACACCAATATGAAGAAGATATAAAGGGAATTCAACACGCTTTCACATTTTTGGAATAATGAAATAGCACTTGACTATCCGCTTTCAGAAGGTAGAGGGAATATAAACCCTCATGTCGATATCAAGCTGATGGAATGTGTAATTTTTATAAAAAATGACTTTTTTGTGTGTGGAATTCTCTTCTCTATATTGTTGTCCATACATGACCACATGAACTCTGGTAGTTTCCTTATCCAGTGGCTACAACAATAAAACTTAAAAAATTAATAACTTTTGCATCGATTGTCCGATTTTCCTCAAATTTTCACTGATGTGTTCTACCAATGTTGCTGCTCTCACTCAATCAACATTTCTCCTCGGGTTTTGGTTTCCTTTAAAACAAGATTTCCCCTGATCGGAGCCATTTAAGAATACATAGAGAGATAGAGAGATAGATCGGGTTTTATTGCCATCAGAACAGATGGGCGAAAATTCCGAAGACAATGCATACATAAAAATTGAAGTATTATATATTATCGTCTATATGCATGAAATCATTATTGACAAGGATTTTTTTTTCAGAAATTAAGGACACACGCAATCATACACGCACACATTACACCAAACATACACACACACACACACACACAAGAAAAACAAACAAACGATAACGGACACACCAATCAATCACAAGCATGTTCAAAGGATTTTTTCGATCCAAAAATACCGTACTATTTAAAAAAAACACACCAACAGCGAAAATCTATTATCAAAATGCATGATTAGGAGACTGCTACACACACAAGTATACAGTCATTATCCACAACCCACAACCAACACCATCACAAACAGCCACACACACATTGAAAATGGCATATACTTAACTGTTGGGTTTTAAGTTTAAGTTCATATGAACGTCTAAATTGCAAGTTGATAAAGCCTGCATTCTTGTATAGTATTTGGATTTCACTTTTTTCACAATTTACAAGGAAATTAACAGAAATATCAGATTTTGACGACCACGTGTTATCTATTCCATTGCAACAGTTATCTGATTTCTCATGTTTATTATGGAAATATTTCCATTTAACCTTTATTTTCGATGTAACTAAACTGTTTCTTTATTATTATTATTATTTTGATGACTACGTGGTACAAATTAAAGTGCTAGTTGGGAAATACACAGAAATAGACTGAAATGCTCAAACAAAAAACAACGTGGTTAGCGCTCACCGAATTCCGCCTCACTTTATGCGCCGCAACCAGACGCTTACTGTCTTGATAGCAAGAGTAGTAGTTATTTGTCATCAGTTGCTTGGGAGTGTTTTCACCTCAGTTTACAATAAGAGCATGACAGTAACACGATCATGAAAGAAAGCACATGATCTTACAAATAGATACCCCCTCCCCCCCCCCAAAAAAAAAGAGAAAAAAGTAAAAACAGAACAGGGAAGTGTTTTCACAAATGTTTATAATTCAAATCAATATGCATTTTGAATCGTTAAGAGCTTACGCTGTAATCCTGTTCAATGCTAGCACATAAAGGCTGAATGACAATTGGCGAAGTGGCTATGTAGGGTATGATCTTTCAGTTTTGCAGTTCAATATAAAGTTCAACTTCGTGTCTTCGAGATAAGGAAAACATGAAGACACCTATTATTGATAATATTTTCAGTGCAATCACCTATTTATATGAATATGTAATTTTCATTTTCATTTAAATATATGTATATATATATGTATATATATGTATATATATATATATATATATATATATATATACATATATATATATATATATATATATATATATATGAGATTAAAGCCATTTTAGGTTTTAATCTCATATATAAAAAATGATAAAGAGTTTTGTGGCAAAATAAGCTAAGCGCCATTCTTAAACGTTTCAAAGTAAGTCCATCATCAGATAGAGCAAAATTGAACCTTTCCAGTGATACCTCAATTGCGACATAACAAAAAAAAAATCCTGTATTTTTTTATTATTTTCTTTGTTTTTTAAGCAGATTTAATTACAAATATCTCAACTTAACAGAAAAGGAGTTAGCTTTTTTTTGCGATAAAACTCTTCATATATATATATATATTATATACATATATATTCTAGCAAGTTCTACATGTCGTTGACTGGTAAAAACCCATAAGATAAGATAAATGAAAAATGGTTCATTTAACCTTTTTATAAAGCAAATAATGCACCGGTAGAAGTTCGGGACGTTAGTTGAGATGCAGCTCACACTCGGTATTCAAAATATTGTACAACATGCACACGACTACGCCTCGTGCTTCGTACTTCGATCGTACATACCCATCTCCACTAACGTCCTTCTCAGCTGTGCATTATTTGTATAATAGTCACTGATAGTGATTAACGACCGAACCATGACCACAGACGGCTTTTGTCGTCTTATCAATAGATTCTCAGGAATATTGTGTTATAAGTTAATAAGTTTCTCGAAAACACAACCAAGGTCTCTGAAGGTAAAACCCCATCTTATTACTATGCTATAAGAAAGAAAATGAGGAACCCCTTCAAATGCACGTGGCCAGACACATTTTTGAACAACTGCATTGTAGGCAAATTCTATGTGCCCTTCGACACGATATTCTTGAAGATCAAGTACCGGTAATTTGTATATGAGCGAGACAATTAGAAACTAAAATATTCTTGTCTATCTATAATACAATGACATATGAATTGCAAGGTATGATAACTGATATCATTTCTTCATGAATGATCAGTAATCTTTGATAAGGCTGTTAAATGTTAAATCTACAACCGTTTGCTTTCATTGGAAGAAAACAAAACAAAACAGTAGCCATACCGAAAACTCCTTCAGTTAATACTTTGAACCCGTAGGTTACGGTAGATACAACAATGAATCCGCATTATGTACTTAAGTCTGCTACGAGTGTTATCTCCGGATCTTGCTTAATCGTGCACAGTGGCGGATCTACGGGGGGGGGGGGGTTTAGGGGGTTTAAACCCCCCCCCTTGGGCTGCCAAAAATAAATGAATAAACAAAGAAAATAAAATAAATATGTATATATATGAATAAAAGGGGAAAAAAAGCTACAAACGGCAGCTTTTGGACTGTAAAATGTCAAAATTTTCAAGCTCGCTCGCTCGCATCCAGCAGTTGAGCCTGGTGCGCCTCCCCTTAATTTCTCAAGCGAAAAACATAGCTACGACGGCAGTTGTTGGACTCTAGAATGTCAAAATTTTCAAGCTCGCTCGCATTGAATCGTTATGCCATTCTCCTAATGTTGCTGACAGTAATTGCCAGTAGTTGCGCCCGATGCCCCCACCCCTTAATTTCCAAAGCGAAAGATAAATATAGCTACAAACGGGAGTTTTTGGACTGTAACATGTCAAAATTTTCAAGCTCGCTTGCTCGCATTGAATCGTTATGCCACTCTCCTAACGTTACTGCCAGTAATTGCCAGCAGTTGCACCCGATGCCCCCCCTTAATTTCCAAAGCGAAAGATATAGCTACAAACGGGAGTTTTTGGACTGTAAAATTCTCAAGCTCGCTCGCTTTGCTCGCTCGCATTGAATCGTTATGCCATTCTCCTAATGTTGCTGCCAGTAATTGCCAGCAGTTGCGCCCGATGCGCCGCCCCATTAATTTCCAAAGTGAAAGATATACTGTAGCTACAAACCCCTTTTTGGGACTGTAGAATGTCAAAATTTTCAAGCTTGCTCGCTTCGCTCGCTCGCATTGAATCGTTATGCCATTCTCCTAATGTTGCTGCCAATAATTGTCAGCAGTTGCGCCCGATGCGCTCCCATTTATTTCCAAAACGAAATATATAGCTACAAAACTCCAGTTTTGGAACTGCAGAATATCAAAATTTTCAAGCTCGCTCGCTTCGCTCGCTCGCATTTTATTGTTATGCCATTCACCTTATGTTGCTGACAGTATATAATTTGTCGATCGTTTCACACCGTCATTCCATAATCCATGTAAGGAAAACTTACAATGCTCCTCAATGACTGCGTTGTTGAATGTATCACATTCCGTAATGTATTGTAGTCCCATTATTGCTCACGCACACACGCACAAGCATTTATACAGACCGTCAAAATTACTTTATGGTTCCCCCCATTACATGTTTCGACCCACCGTACGCCACTTTACATATATATATATATATATATATATATATATATATATATATATATATAATAGATGTGTGTGCGTGTGCGTGTGTGTGTGTGTGTATGTGTATATTGTGTAACATATGCATGGTCTAATCTTGAGCCCCCTCCAATGTTTGCCCCCCCCCCCCAATCCAAAACTGCTTCCGGCGCGCCTGTTTTAAACTGTTATTTGATCTTATTCTAATAAGACGTAATATCATGGACTGCTTTTTATGTTCTCCATTACGTTAGTAGATGCCAGGAAAACAACACTTACGGGGTCCAAATAGCTAAAAAAAAAAAAAAAAAAATCGGCGCGACGCCACGCGGCTCCACGCGGCTCACAGACATTGCCTTGTGGACGATGCTCTGCATCGCCATTGGGACATCACAAACCCAGGGACCGCGGAGCCAGGGTCGGCAAAAAAGATAAAAAATAGAGCATGTAAGTATGCTTAAAATCGCAAGCTGGCAACCCTAAAAATGAAAAATCTCCCTACTGTGGGAGGGGGGATACCCCCCTCCCTCCCCCCCCCCTCGCTCGCTTCGCTCGCTCGGGCTTGGTCGCTACGCTCCCTCGCAATACCCAGCTCAGCCCCTCAAACCCCCCCCCCCCTTGGAAAAAAGCTAGATCCGCCCCTGGTGCAGTGTAATCATTCGAAATTATGACATTGCGAAGCACTTGAACAGGTGAAATTTTTTGCACGTTTCTAATTCAAGTAAATGACGTTCGAAACTCGTAACAGACTGGGAAAGCCTATTCCAATTGCAAGTTCCGTGCAAGTTCTGGAATAAATCATATTACACGTCAGATGTACACACATACACAGGGGCCGCGGAACCGGGGGGGGGGGGCGGGGGGCTGCAGCCCCCCCCCCACACACACACACACACTTTTGGTTCGTGGAAAAAGAAGCAAAAAAAAAAAAGGAAGAAAAAAATCATAACGTCCATTTAAATTTGAATTTCCTAAGATTCCTCCCTTACATAAAGTTCCCGTGTAAGCACCACTTACATTTCGAAAAATCAATAGTTCCCAAGTACAAGGAAAATATCCCCTTTTAATCAAACCTTTCCTCTCTCAGTTCGACCGATCATCATGTTTGTTTGTTTGTTTGTTTGTTTGGTTTTTTTTTTTTTTTGGGGGGGGGATAATTTCCCGAATATTCCATCAAATATGCGTATATAAACGAGATTTCAACTTTAAAAAGGCAAAAGCTCCCTCGTATACAAGAAGGGTGGGGATAGCACTCTCCCACGCTTTCTCCCAGTTTGCCCCCCCCCCCCTCCGCCTTGTGCATACAAGTAGACTATGGTTACACTTTGAGTTCTCCAAATATAATTATGCCACAAAGTGTGTGCACCAAAACATTTAACTGCAATCAGAAAATACAGAATCTCCCTCATGTAAGAGGGGGAATAGCCCTAACTTATCCCCTCCCACATGGTCCTGCTATGTCTCCTTCCACGGACTTGCACTTCTCTAATTGACAAATATCCAGATATTCCAACAGAAAAGTGCCCAAGTTGAATTTCAATTCGAAAATGAAAAAAAAAAAAACTCTGTCGAATATGGGAGGGGTATCTTGCCACCCTCCCATTGATTGGTCCCCTCTATGGACTTAGTATACTTTGGGAATGACAATTGCCGATTTTCCCACAAAAAGTGCTACAGATCGCCTTACATGTATTTCAATTTTAAAAACGCAAAAGCTCCGTCGATAGGGAGGGGCATCCCCTTCCCACACCCTCCCCTAAGTTCTACCTCACTAGACTTTGCACATACACAGAGATGGTGCACACTCGGAATAAGAGCTAAATTCCGTGATTTTGCTCTTAAAACTTCCCTGAAAAAAAAAAAGCCCGAATTATTTCCATTTTTTTTGGGGGGGGGGGGGAGGGGGCGGGCTAGAAAAATTCCAAGTACTGCACCAAAAGTTTGCACCAGATTGCTGAATTTCAGGTCTGAAAATGTAAAATCACCTTCGTGTGGGAGGAGAAATATCCCTTATGTACACCCTCGTGTGCATGCCTATTCTGTTTAATTGCTTAACCGACAGCGTTCATGAAATTCATTGTAAGAATTGATACAAGAGGCTTATTTGAATGCTATCACGTTATAGGCAAATTGTTCAATAATGATCCACATCAAACATCCTGCTACCTTAAACATGTGGGGCCGTTTCAAGTCGATAAAACACGCAAAGACATGCATCAAATTGCACCATTTACAACATCAAAATACAAAAAGTTCTCACCGTGGGAGGGGAACACCCCCTCTCACATCCTCCCCCGCTCGCTCCCTACGCTCGGGCTCGGTCGCTTCGCTCCCTCGCATAGTAACCCCCCCCCCTCCCCAAGGGAGCGGCTTGACCATGACCATGACACCCCCGGTCCGGCAGCCCCCCAAAAATGAAAAACGTTCCGCGGCCCCTGCATACACACAGACATAGACACACACACAGACACACACACAGACACACACACACACACACACACATTTCTATTGTGAAAGTGCGAGAACTCGTTCTTGTGCAAAAAGTACGCGGTGCCTCATTGTAATTGTGGATAGCATATACGTACTTAAAGGGTATGATGGATAGTACCTGATCAGTGGGAATCAGTGGGAATGCTAGGCGATGATTGTTCCAATCCTTGTGGATTCATTTAAGAGTACATTATATGTCTATTGTCGTGTAACAATTATTTGCTTCAGAATGGTCTCACATTCAAGTAATGTGCAGTTCAATGTTTCCAGGTTAGCATGCCTGTACAGTGTCGGGGTGATCGTCAGGTATCTCACTGAGCGGCGAACGTTTGTGAACGTAGCGAATTTGAGATTCGCCAACTTTTCTGACGAATGTTTGCGAAAAATCAAGGTTCGCTTCTGCCATTAGCCACAGTTAGCGACTTTTAGCGATGTTTAGCGACAATTACCAACACTTCAGCGAACGTTTGCGAAAGTGTTTGCGAAACACAGGTGGCGACTATTAGCGACTGTTAGAAAATGTTAGCGACAATTTTGCAAATGTTCTGGGACCTAGAAAAGTACCAGGCGATTATGTATAGTCAGACCCGTAAAGCGAACGTACAACCTTCCACTGAATTCAGATCTCTTGTGACAACCGTTCAAGATTGATTTCCAGTATATGGAAATAAATTTCTGCCAAGAAGAGGCTCAACGTGCTGCTATCCTTGCAGACCTGCTTTGCCAGGCTGCTGCTGCTAAAGCTATCGTGCAGCATGGAAGAGAAAGAAGATAAAGAAAAACAAGAGAGGAAGAAGAAAAGAAAGACTGTTTGGGTCAGAGAGTGGTTGTTGCAGAGGACAAACTTTGGTCAATATGAAAAGCTTTTGCAGCGATTACATGGTAGAGATGCCAAGAGCTTCAAGAACTTCCTTAGAGTGGAACCTTGCCTGTTTCAGGAGCTTTTATATAGGAACCATATGGTTACTTGTTCGCTAGCATTGGCGAATCAAATAAAAATGTTAGCGACACCGTATTACGACCGTTTGCGAATTCTTACGAGTGTTTTGCGAATGTTTGCAACTGTTAGCGAAAATAGAAATTCGCAAAGGTTCGCAAAGAAATTTTGAACATGTTCAAAATTTCTTTGCGACAAGAAAAAACTGTTTGCGACAATAGAAACCGTTTGCGAACTTTCTTGCAACTGTTAACGAACCTTTTGCAACCCTTTACGAACCCTGGCGAAATCCCGAATTCGCTACGTTCGCAAACGTTCGCCGCTCAATGAGATACCCCTTGATACTAGTATTACGTATTCCTTTTAAAATGAAAAAAAGAAAGATTTTATTCTGCCATTGTGTTCTGATTCATTGTCATTTCATCATATCAACAGCCATGCATAGTTCCAAGTTCACTTCTTCAAATAAATCACTGAAATTCTAATGAGAAGCAATCATAGTTTTATCGTCAGCAAATAACACAAAATGGAAGGAAGAAGTTGCAACAAGGAAAGTCTACAAAGCATTTCTCATTTAAAAAGAGCACTTATTCCTAAAACACGTCACTTAGATATTTTTAGCGGAATATAATTTTGCATGCATTTTAAAGGACATTGTTCAAGGAGGTATGCTGGTCAAGTGCTCATTCAACATGAACATTCAACAAGAACATGAATACATGAAGAATTCATTTTCATCTAAATATCTTCCCCTTCTTACTACATCACGAACTGCTGTAGTCTTCCTTTCCTGCAATAACAGGACGTGGGTTATCCGAAAAGTCACATATGAATGTCATTAATATTTTCGCTTCACATTGAATTCTTTGTTTAAATATTCAGGGCGAATCCTTTATCACTTTTTTTTATTCATTATATGGTAATGCAAAACACTCGAATGTCAATGTGAAAAGCGTGGGAGTTTTTTTTTTTTTTTTTTTTTTTTTTTAGTTCCCTGATAGCAGGCTTTAAGGACAAGTACAAGTCGAGGTGATTTTTTTTGAGGAGGTGCATGACATGAAGAGATCAAGGTTTAATCATAAGGAGCTCTTAACACGGGTTGTGACAATGTTTGAAGCGACTGATATTGATAATGGAAAGATAAAGAGACAGATAATAATGGGATAGATAGAGCACAGAGACAAAGACAGGGTGGACCTGATGAAGCGCAGGGTTGGGGTTGCTTGCTGCTTGCTACGTACGGGTACATGGCTTTATTTCTGTGAGAACAGTTTCCGCGCTGACGATCCTAATACTTCATTCGACTTTAGGATAGCTGTTCCGAGTTTTTGATCTTTTCCAACACAGCTTTGTTTTTCTTTCCCAAAGGAACTCAGAGAGCGATCAATTTTATTTCAAATCCTACTTGTGCATCAGTCTTTTTGCCTCTTGCATGTTCACAGACACGAAAATGTAAAAATATGTCTTTTTCGAGGGAGGGGGCACAACTACATTAAATTTACAAAGTTAGAAAGAGAAAGGAAACGGAACTTAGGTGAAACACCCTATATTACTTTTCAGTTCGGGAGCAGTTAAAACCAAGTTCTCGTGTTATCAAATCCAGGCAGAGCAAAATGTAGAAAGGAGCAACCCATATATTCATGCACTGATAGTAAGCAAATAATCAACGTTGGTGAAGGCGATGAGACAAACTATCACTTCCGAGGCGATCTGGATGTAGCTATCTTTCCGAAGCGCAGCTGAGGAAAGATAGCGTACACATTCAGATCGCCGAGGAAGTGATAGTTTGTCTCATTGCCTGAAACAAAAAGTTGATTATTTGCTTTATATTCCACATCTAGGGTCCTAGAAATTCCCATTTTATTCCACATCTAAAACCGTTTTAGCTGTCTTTAGGTATCCTAAGGGCTTAGGCTACGTGTGCGCGTAGATGACAAAACAATAAATTTGCTGCGCGCACCGCGCGGCACTGAAGTGAAAGTGCGTTGCACTGTGTACTATCAAGTGACCTAGTTAAATGATAGTCCACAGTGCAACGCACTTTTATTTCGCGCGTACTCATCTCGTGTTAAGACTGAACGGACTGCCAGAGATCAGCAAAACAAACAGCTGTCTTTATAGATGACAAAACAATGAATTTGCTGCGCGCACCGCGCGACACTGAAGGGAAAGTGCGTTGCACTGTGTACTATCAAGTGACCTAGTTCTTCTCAGGTGATGTGATGGGCAAAACTACGCTTTATCACGTGATCAGCTCTTGACCAATCCTATAGCAAGATTCTTAGTATGTGGAATATAATCATCAATATTTATAGTCATTGTTACAGGGTTATATGGATCCTCATCAATTTGGCTGAGAGCAATCAGGTGACTAGTCAAGTTTGCCTAACATGCCCACTGGGCATATGCTTTTACCGTTGACCGCGTACTAACGACCGGTACTAACGACCGCTCGGAGATGAGCGCATGACTGAATGCCGTCATCACGCTATATGACATCGCAGTTGCACATTTTACAATGCGGAGTCAGTCAGTTACAAGCGCGCTCAGTCACCTATTTACTGACATATGTTCCTGTTCAAACAAGTGTTTAGGGCAGTTCTTAAGGCAACTTGGCTTTGGCAGGATAAGGTAAATGAAAAATATTTCATTTCACCATTTTATAAAGCAATTGATGCACTGGTTTTATGTTCGGGACGTTAGTAGAGACTGATGCGGCTCGCTCTCGGGTAATCATAATGTTTTGCCACATGCACTCGGCTATACCTCTTTTTTGTTACTTACCTGTGCATTATTTGCATTATAGTCACTGATAGTCACGTAACTAATCGTCATTAATAGTTATCTCACGAATATTGTGTTGTAAGTTAACACATTTCTCGAAAAACAACCAAGGTCTCTGAAGGTAAAACCCCCTCTTATTACTATGTAATTAGAAAAGGAATGATAAACTCCTTCAAATGCACGTGACCAGAAGAACTGCATTGTAGGCAAATTCTGTGTTCCCTTCATCCATAGTCAACTCGATACTCTTGAAGATCAAGTACCGGTAATTTGTATATGAGCGAGACAATTAGCAAACAAAATATCATTGTCTATCTATAGTGCAAGGCCATATAGATTGCGAGGTATGATAACTGTTATCATTTCCTCATGAGTGATCAGTGAGTTTTGATATAAGGCTGTTTAATGTTATATAGATAATCATTTGCTTATTAAAAGAAAAAAAAAACTCCTTCCGTTAATACTTTGAACCCGGAGGTGAATGTAGATACTAACAATGAATCCGCAAAATTTACTTCAGTCTGCTGCGTGTGATATCTCCAGATCTTGCTTAATAGGGCAGTGTAATCATTCGGATTTATGACACTGCGAAGCATTTGAATAGGTAAACATTTTGGAACGTTTCTAATTCAATTTAATGATGTTCGGAACCGCTAACAGACTGGGAAACCCTATTCCAATTGCAAGTTCAATGCAGGTTCTAGGATAAATCATATCATACGTCAGAGGTATACATAAATACACAAACACACACACAAACACACACACACACACACACACACACACACACACACACACACACACACACAGGATATGGTGGTTCCTTCCTGTCCGAAAGGTACGCGGTGCCTCATTATGGATAGCATGATAATACACTATAACAGTGAAAGAAATAAGACTTGAGGAGGACGTTGTAACGGCACATTTTGGTAAATTAGCAAAATGTGCAGTTACCAAAATGTGCCGTAACATATTACGGCACGTTTTGGTAACTGAACATTTTGGTAAATTTACCAACATGTGCAGGACATTGAGTGCAGTTGGTTTTTGTCCCCACCGAATGAGTTCGGTAGCCTATGGTAAAGGCCGTGTCACACATTTCCTGGCAAGCTACGCAGGCTTGTTGCGAGTAAAGGCCGTGTCACACCAACCTTGCGTGCGACTTCCGAAGAACATTTTTGCTACCCGGAGGTCCCCGCAGATGACCCGCACATGACAGTACCTAGCATGTATCTCAAAAGTAGTTACCCGGAGGTGCGCACGCTGGCTCTATTTACCCGCTGCCAAAAAAAGGCCCTGTCACACCAGCTAAGCGGGCTTATTGCGTATGGGGATTTTTCAGCACGCAGAATAATTTCTGCGGCCGGACAAGGTTTAGGGCGAGTTTGACGTGGGTATTACATGATAAACGCGTGATACCTAAGTCCTTCTTGCGTGTATTCCGTTGAACTGCATGTTAGGCGCGTGGGTGTCACGTGATAGCTTCGTGACAGCTTCTTTTATGTCAGTTACGGGCGACATACGGGCTCTGCGAAGTACCTGCGCCACAACTGCGTGTTATCTGCGTACTAGTCGTCTGCGAGGTGAGTGCTAGCCTGAACAATAGGCTGGTTCGAGTGGATGGGCAAACAATTTGTCAACTAGCTTTCAAGAAGTGAAGATGTCCCGTAGACGGAAAGTGCACAACCAAGTTTTGAGCAGCACTTCATCGCAGCAACTCCCTGTCATTTCTGTTGGACTTCTGCCATTCCTTGAGATGAATTTCTGAGTTGTCGGCCCCACGCGCCTGGCACGCAGGTCACACAGGATACCCGCAAGAAGAACATAGGCAGAACGCATCCAGCAAGTAAGACACATGCACAACTCGCCGAAATCCTTGTAAGCCCTCAGAAAATGTTAATTATCTGGAAAGGAAAGTTTTGTCACGGCATAAACATGGTAACGGGTAAAAATGACTTGCGTGCGCACCTCTGGGCGACTACGGGTGAGATACGTGCTAAGAATTGTTATGTGCAGGTTATCTGCGGGGACCTCCGGGTTGTAAAAATTGTTCTTTATTTTTTGCTTGTTGCGAGTAGGGATTTTCCAGCACGCAGGAAAATTTTCTAAGGGCGGACAAGAATGTTTGCGAGTTTCGCGCTTGCGTCTTACCTGCTTGATTCGTGCTAATTACCTTCTACTTGTTGCGTGTATTCCGTGTGACCTGCGTGAGAGCTATGCAATCGATCCGTTTTCTTTTACGAGCGACTTACGGGTACTGCGAAGTATCTGCGTTGGAGTTGCCTGCAAGGTGCTGCCGGTAAGGGTCTCCCACTGGTTTTCTGCGTGTACCCCCGCGACTTAGCCTACTCGTAACATTATTTTGATTTGTTGATCATGTTCAAGGCCTTGTCTTACCGTAACTGCGGCAGTTTTGTCGGTTGACTTGAGGGGAAGCAAATTTGCTACCCGGAGCTCTCCGCAGTTGGTCCGCATCTGACAGTACCTAGCGCGTATCTCGCCCGCATTTGCCCGGAGGTATGCATGCAAGTCCGATTTACCCGCAACCAATTTTACAGAGTATGACCAAAACTTTTTTTCGGATGACTCGCGGGGATTGCCCGCAGAGGTAAAGGCAGAACGCAAGTGGGAGGCCCTTAGCGGCAACTCCCACGCAGGTACTTCGCAGTCCCCGTATGCGGCCAAAGTAATGACATTCTGTGGATTTTTAGTTCAGTTATCAAAATGTACGGATTGTCCTAAATGTGCAGGCAAATCCACTTCTTACTGCACATTTTGGTAACGGTTGATCCCGTGAGGCATAGGTGCACTATAGGCACATTTTGGTAACATTTTTTTATTTTTTTATTTTTTTACCAAAATGTGCAGTTACCAAAATGTGCCGTAACAGACGTTGCTCTCTGGCCTGTCATCAGGCCTTTATCATGATCTGGGGCGTGTATTTGATTGTGACCTCCTGCATCACTGCAATGTGCTCATCTTCTGTATTTGGCTATATCTCATGTGTGGTCAAGGCTGAGTATTCTGCTACAAGTCTGAAGTCAAAATGCAACGTGCGCCTCAAGTCGTATTTCTTTTACTTTATGATTATACATAATATATAAATATAAATATAAATATAAATATAAATATATATATATATATATATATATATATATATATATATATATATACATACACACATACATATATCAGAAACATAATAGAATTCAAACTCACACTGTAATACCAACAGTTTATTTTTGACGCACAAATTTTCAGGCGCCTCGCCATATATCCGGATATACTCGATAGAGTGGACGACAATAATGTACTCAATATACGGCCAATACATATGAACTGCAGATTAATAACTGCCTAAATTTTAAAAATCTTGTCATGAAACGATATGAAATCAAATGCGCGAAACTTTGTCGATCAGAGGAAGAGGGGGAACGCCTCACCCCCCTCCCATTTCAAGAGTATGTTTACACTGCGGAAGATAATCACATTTTAAAGTAAAGAATTATTTTTAAATCATAAGCACCCCTGATAGGTATCAATTACTTATTCGTTAAGAAGAAAAATAATGTACATAATAAGAAAATTAATGTGTCTTGGGTGGTGTGGTACCAGACTATGGTACCAGACTATGATAACTCAACAACAAAATCTTTGTGTCTTGTGTGGTAACAGACTACATGCAGTTCGTGCAGAGATATTCAAGGGTATAAGCTGCACAAACTGCACGTAATTTGCAACATGCTACTTTTCGTCTGTTAAATGGCGGGTCTGACAGCACTTTTAGCAAATAATATTTCCGTCATTGAATGGTACCTATCATTTGCAAAATTTCAATCTCTATTAGTCGGAAATATAATAGGTTTGGTGAAAAGTTGGTTATATATTGGAGACTTACTTGGATTCTGCACACAATCTTCTTATGGCTCGGTCACAAATACCATTAAGAACTGCTACGAACGCCGTACGAACGATTTTACGACAATTTCGTAAGATCTTCTTATTGAAGGCCGTTCGAAACCAGTGTTCGTATACCGTTCGTAGACCGTTCGCAAAGTTCGTAGCCTGGTCGACGGTCTTGTCCAATTTTTTTTTTTTTTACTTCGTAATAAACCCTCTCTTCCTGAGGCGGTCGTACGAACTCAAGAATTCGTACGAACAGTGACATTCGTCATGTTCGTACAATTCTTTCTGACCGTAGCTTAGTTATACAGCAGGGCGCTGGACTGCATCGACGGTCACAGCTCCTTTCGTATGCAGTGAAACATTCAGTACAGTGAGGTCGGCAGGTTGCTCGTTTATGCACATTGGTCTTCGGCAAAATGAGGATTATTTGCTTTACTTTTATTTTAGAGGCATGTCGCTATACACAAAAATGTTAAGGTCACCAAACTTTACTGGAAAAAAATATACAATAATAAACACATTAATTTTGATGTATTTTCTTCTGGGGATGGCATTACTTTATTATTACATTATTCTTTTAATTTGATAACTCAAAGAAAACAAAAACTTTGTATGGTTTAGGGTGGTCATTCTTAGCCAAGATGATGAACATAATACTATACAGGAATAGTCCACAGAAAGAAAATTTCGGAATCACATAAATATAATGATGACATACAAATCTATATGTTCATTGACTTTGATAACAAGGATACGTCTTCAGATATCTTATCAGTTGCTGGAGGGCCTTTTCTGGAATTTCTGTAGATCCCTTCATGACGGTATTAACAAAGGCGGATATTGCACCCACCGTCTTTTTTTTTTCAAGTCACTGAAAGAGAAAGGACCAATGACGTACGTGCATATAGTTCGTCAAATCTATCAACCTAGCCAATGGGATTACATTGCTGGGATTCAACCACTCGGCAACTTTACTCGGGCAAGGGACACAAAGTATAAAAAGAGAACACACTGCGTAGAAGATTACAATTTCTTCTGCATCTACCGTCTGTCTGGTTTCAAGAATTCTCCGTGATTTCGTTTTCCATGACATCTTATGGGCAGCTTTGAGGAGCTTCCACTCTTGTATAAAAATGGCAGGACCAAGGTTTAATGTCAGCGGTCTCGCATTCAGCTTCATTCTGCTAATCTCTGTAGCAATCCAGACAAGTGAGTAGTGTTCAGCTATGCACAATTTATTCCGAAATATCTTGAAGTCTCTGCGGAAGGCAAATCATAAAATGGACGTTGCATTTGTCCTTCTTTGATAGTGACTGAAATGAAGTTCAAGATTATGATTAAACTAATAGAGCATCGAGTGCTGTTATGTACTGCTAACTCAACACCTGCATCTATTCTGACCTTGTAAGAACAAGAAAGACATAACGCCACACCGGTAATATCAGTTACGGAGGAAGTCCTAAAAAACGTAATCTGTTATGTTCGTAATTTCGTGACCAAATAGCGATATTTCTTTTTTCTATGAAATTTGCCTTGACATTATAAACCGTTGCATTTGGTGCATAGCTTACATGGTGCAATACATTTCTTTTTTGCAATGTAATTTGCCTTTAATCAAAAGCCAGTCCTGTAGTGATTGCAAGAGGAGCATGGAGATGTTGAAATGTCACAGGAGTCTCGTCACCAGCGAGAATCAAAACCCAGAGGACCTTTGAGATATCACCGAATTTTAACTTAATACGCCTTGCCATTGGTAAGAAGCAAAAAAGACAGTAAAAGAAGGTCATGAATTCGTGTTTTGCTCTGATGATGAATGGGCGAATCGATCAATCTCATTAGTCAAAATGACTAATCAAGTTCTTCAGTAAGAGTGATGGGCGGATTGGGCTTTCCTGGTCATGAATAATGATCACAATCGCAGATTTAAAAAAAAAAAAACGCACACACATAACAATGTGAGGGAAAAGTGCTTCGTACACGATCCGACTGGCGGGATCACTAACAGTTATTCGATTTGTTACTTTGAGCGTTTTTGCAAAATTTTAATTGTATAAACTGTCGATACCATATTTTGAATTCTAATACTGCCTTCGTTTCAATCGCTTTGCACTATATTTGGAGACGGGAATAAGGTAAGAACGTACAACGGTATATCCGTCACCCGACAAACATGACAAAGATATAGCCGAATTTCTGAAACTCATGTCAATTTGAATTTCATCTCTCACATCCTATTCTTTAGCTCAAAGTGTTCATTAAGCAGAAATCAAATGCAACCAAATGAATTGTGCGACTTAATACAGTTTGCATGAGATTCGGCTCTAACAGGCAGCCTGTTTATTGAAGAGCGTTGACCTCAATTCATAAATGCTGTTTAACTTTTCAGCAACCTCGGAGAGAACGTTGGTTGCAAACTGCGGGGAGACTGTTTTCCTCGATGAAGAGAATCCAGAAATTCAAGTGACGCTCAGAAACGACCTAGCTTCCAGCAGCGAAGACGATGAGAAATGTCTGTGGTTTGTCCGAAGCCCTCCCGGTACCACCCTAAGACTGGACACCGTGGACTTCATCGACCACACATTGCTCGTGGTCGACGGGTTCGCGAATCGGGAGAACGACACGACAGAGGCTGTCGAGATGGATGGATATGAGATGAAGACGTTCGCTTCCCAGGGTCGTGCCGTCACTTGTCGACCTGCCGCGGAGTCAGACGAACAGGTTGACTTAGTCCTTAGTGTGAAAATGAAAGGTATGGAAATTTAAGATTCATAGCTCACAGGTATATATATACATACAGACACAGATACACATACGGCTAAAATGTGTACATATCTATATAGAGAAAGAGAGAGAAAGAGAAACGAAAGAATGTCCAAAATTAATATGCAATCTTTGTGCACAAGAAAAGTAAGAAACGTGAAAAATATGTGACAAAGAATCGGTATGACAGCGTATGAAACATCTAATGATTGACATAGTATCTCAGCTTAGCCACTTGGAGTGGACTTAGTCCGTTTAGCTAATAGCAAGAAATATTCATAATAAATTATTAATCAATATTTATTCTGTACATGTATTTAATGATATTTCGTATCATCGACTGCGATCATGATTACCATTTTTTTTTCTGAAATAGCAATTAATTAGTGTGCTTTTAAGTTCCAAGTGTTTCGCCAGTTCCCTTCATACCATTTGTTCCTTTTCGCTGCTTCTAAAAAAAAATCCCACTCCATTTCTTCTCTTTGCTTTTCTATCAATGAACTTTTTGTGCAAGATTTATTTGTATTATTTCCTATCGACTATAATCATTGATTTTTTTTTCTGAATTTCTTATTTGTTTCAGGGTACTATAGGCTTTTCGTTCACTTTCATTTTTTCTTTAGGCCAAACTAATATAAGGTGATAAATATTTCCTCTTTTTCTCTAGGGCATGGCATTTAACCACAGGAATCTCATACTATAGTTCCTCTTTCATTTACATTTTGACAGTTATTATTCCAGCCGTTTTCCCAACGATGAATGATAACAAACAGTCAAAGAAAATATGAAAAATGCGTTATCATCATAAATGGCATTCAGACGGTTCCGTACTTGGGTTTTCCAGACATTATGATTTATTGCTGTTGTCAGGCCTCTGGAATATTTCATTTTAGTACATCGTTATTGTATCATATTATCTAAGGAACGGCTGAATGATGTGTGTGTGGGGCGGCAAGAGGGAGGGGAAGGCACGTATTCTTTTTCCATCATGCAACAATTTGTCCCTTTTTACATGTAAAATGTGTCGTATTTTGGTTATCTTGTCTAAAGAAAACTGCATTTTTTTCCTTTTGTATTTTCTGCCCAATTCTTAACTTCCCAATTTCCATTTTTTAAAGGAGACAGAAAGATGTTACATCCTTGAAATAGGTAACACGTTATATCTTAATTGGACATTTCCCCTCACCCGAGTGCAAACAAAATAATGACCTTTATTAGTTGCACGTCATCTCCTTATCACGAAAACGGACACTTAAAAAAAGGTATATGATCAAACATAAAAATATATATGTACACTGTCACTGCATATAGTTTCTTTTTCGTGTACCCGCTGCCTTGGTTTATCTTTGTTTCAGCATAATGTATATTTTATGGTTGTCACCATTATACCAGTATTACTGGTGATATTATTTTGTACACAATACTCGTTAAAATTGAAAATTGAAAAACAATTGCCGCTTTAGAATAAAACACACACACACACAGCCATGTTCCACATTTCATCGTCATTCGCGTCTACAATGGGGACAGACAAACAAACATAGTATGGTTCTGTTTCAGCCAACTGAAAATACTTGTCATTCTTTGTGATATTCTTGTCCTCAATTCAGGAGACATATCTGTAGATGCAGCTAACCCTGGCCAATGTGGTGGCACCATACAACTGAACTTGAATTCTCCCGAGGTAACCCTTCAAGCCACCAACACGTATCCGAGCGGCGGAGCGGCTTATTGCAATTGGTATATTCACAGTCCAGCTGGAACCAATATCGTCCTGAAGTTTCGCCAGTTAAAACTTGACGACAATGATTATCTCTACATATACGACTCGAGAGGACAACATCTTTTCTACGCGTATGAGTACACGAATGAGATCCTACATCCCGTGTACGCTGAATCTTACGCTCGAGTATTCTTCGACGCATACTACTCAGTCAGTGACGCCACGGTGGAGATGACAGTCAGTTACATTAGTAAGTTTAGGCCTGGTTCTAACGCAATGGTCTTTCCACTAATTCATAAACAGGTAGCTGAGCTATTCATCAGTACAGATTTACTTATGTTGCTCTGTTGGGAAAAACGAGCTCCTACCGGCATGACCGGCGAGACTTGTAAATATCCGCTGATGTATGTTTGCGATTTTGTTTCTTCTTACTGTTCCTCTGATCCCTGTCCTAACTACATCCCTTCCACACACACACACACGCACACACACACACACACATCACCAATTCTACATCCGTATTCAATATTTATGTCGCATTGGAATGGCGGACCACATTTCATCTAATTGTGACTCTCACACAAAGAGAGCTTTGAGAATGCAATGCTTGACTTATCATTGCATCCGCAAAGAATCAAATAATATTGTGTTTTTGTTGGTCTAATTGTTTATGTTCTGAGTGTTTTATTGGTGTTCTGTTCCCAAAGCTATGCCACCATTTCGGAAAAGATAATGTGGAGGAAATTTTCAAAGAAGGTCAAAATAATTAACACAGGTTTGTATCATGTGTTTCATAATCAATACTCCTTTCCAGTTCTATAGGAAAATTGAATCTAGCTGGCAAATACAATAGTTAAGTCAAAATTCTGATGGACGTTTGCTTCAATTTTCATTTGATTGGTGCAGATCGTCTTGATGAAAGCGAAACACTGGTTTCCTCGGCGGGAGTGATTGAACTCGATGGGAACATGACATCACTAACTGTCAATTCAAGTGGTTATCCCAGCTCAATCTATTACAGTGGATACTGGTACGTTACAAGTCCGCCCGGTACTCGAGTCAAGGTTTCGTACAACAGCATGCAGACGGGAAGTGGCGTATATTTCTACGTTTACGATAGCTCCTATACTAGCTATGAGATATCGAGATTTTCAAACTCAGCTCCTCTGCCTCCTGACGCAGTTTTTGCAGGCAATGTGGCGACATTCCGTTTGTATGCAACGAGGGATGTCATCGGAGCTGGAGTGGAGTTTACAGTGAGTATAACAGGTAAGCACTTTCATATTTTATTCTATGGTCTATCATTTCAGTACGATGCTATTCCAAGTAGCTTATTCTACAAACATTTAAATGCATTCAAACAGTTTCCGTATTGTTATTTTTTCACATTTCTGAAATTCATGTCTGTCATATCACTTTTTCAGTAGTTATCAAGTATGTTGATGCATCACTGTCAGTTTTTATGCCTTGTCATATGCCTTGCCATATCATACAGATAATATGAATGTAGGTCTATACACTCAGCAGTTTATATTTCTTATACAATATTTGGCTAAAAGTTATTGTATTCTAAACCATAATATGAAATGTAATAAAAAAGGAAACTTTACACATGAGTCAACAACTTTTTTTTTCCTGTTCCAAGGCACAAAAGTATAAATAGCAAAAATTAACAAGTTGTCATTCATGCGTAAAATAATGCTCTTCCATGTAACATACAGACAAAAGACATATTTAAAAAAATGAAATAAGTTGCAAAAATAAATCGTTTATTTCTAGCATATCTTTGAAGCCCGAGCAATCAATAAAAGCTAAAAAATAATGGAAGAAAATGAAGAATTTTCAGTCAAATTCAATTAAAATGAAATGAAAGAAGAAGCAGTATTTAAACAATTTTGAATTTGAATTTTCTTAAATTCGAAAAATTAAAGAATAAATGAAAATATCCTGTTCATTTAATCATCTTTCTGAATTAGGAAAACTGTGATAGTTGGTATTTGATTTTTTTCTCATGAGTTCTTCAATTAATGAATTAAAGAATAAATGAAAATATTCTGTTCATTTAATCATCGTTGTGCCCTTACTCCCTATGCCATTTACAGTTTGAGTTGACAGAAAATTCCTATTTTTCTACTTAATAGTTTCCCACTTGATCTTGTTTGAGGTTATGATAAGAAAAGAGAACGAAAACTTATTTTTGCTATTTCATTCATGTCATTCATTGTGTTAATCTGGTCTGTAGGGGGTTATGGTTTCTTGAAGGGCATTTGGAAATGAAGGACAACATGTCAATTTTGCAATTTTTACTTTTGTGCTTTAGAGGACAAAAACAATTGTGTTCACTCATGCGTCACCTTTCCCTTTATATTGATCCACTACATAATATTATGTTGTTAGCCAATCAAACTACCTTTAATATGACATACAGCATATTAATTTTCTTCTAAATCTTCTATGAAATATATCAACTCGAAAAAGTGTTTACTTTCTGTTTTTGTTGAGTGTATATACATATAGGCTTATATACATTCACATGTACGTATGCATACAATGCAGGCCTACATATTCATACACAGGTACATATATTGATGATAATGTGTGTTTCGTCCGTGTGTTTTTTTTTTTCACTTCGTATGTTTTAAAGATGACAGCCAGAGCTCATTCCAGTGCGGGGGTAAGAGATATTTGAATACAAACAATCCAAACATCACCATCAGCTCGCCGTACTACCACTCGCAGCAAACTTCAACTGGCCTGACTTCTTGCAGGTGGTACGTGTCTGCTTCAGCCGGCTATGAGGCTGAGCTGACGTGGAGAGATGTAGAGACATCGTCGGAATATGTTTACCTCTACGACTACCCATCATCACAATCATACTTCGTATCATCGCTTCTAGGCGACGTCAACTACTGGGATATCTCACCTTTTGTGTCCAGCCGGGGTGGATTAACGGTGTATCTTTCTGACTCTAGCTCGGGTTATAACGGCCAAGGTTTTCTAGCAGACATAGTTCTGACAAGTCAGTACTCTTTTCTTTGTACATACTAATGTACGCATATTTTTATTTTGCATTTCATTAACTCATTTTGTTCTGAATCCTCGGAGATAGCTGTCTATAAAAGCCAGTCTCTCATGTAGCACTTCTTTACTTCGAAATATCGTATTTTTCCTTCACACTTATTTTACCTACATTTTTCTACTTTTATTGCTAAGCTTGAGTTATCGACCTTTTGACAAATCATAGTCTTTAACTACATGTATTACAATAGTGTACGTACAATCCACAAAATGGGAGCGCATTGGCACATACGTTTATTCTACAGGGGCGTATACATCCGCGAACGGGGGAGGGGGTGTTTGGTATGTTTTGACATACCGCTCACCCACTCATTTGAGTGAAAAATGAATATTTAGTGATGTTTAAATCCCTTTACCTTGGGTAATCTACCGTAATAGATCTTAAGTTCAAGTTTTTTTTTTTTTTAAGGAAGACAATTGCTTATTTTTTTTTTTTTGGACAATAACACATAAAGTTGATATTATTGTTGTAAATATAATCCATTTATTTCCCCATCTTCCGTGGCCACAGGTCATGCATAACATCAAAATCTGCATTCGCCGCCAATATACAAACATGAATGGTACCGGTCTATTAGTATACAAAAATCCGTTAAACATGACACGCAGCACGCAATACTACATAATATCATGGACCCTTTGAAATGCCATATGGCAAGATCTCGGATCTTGTCATTATATCTACATATCCTGCAAAATAGTTGATGAGATGAAAAGGTGTCAGATCTAGTCATATCTAATTATTAGGCATGTTAGGTGACAAGACACCGTACGCGTCACGTCAGCATCCTGTAGAGATCAGATGATTTGATGGCAAGATCTCGGATCTCATTATTTCTTACATCCTGCAGAATAGATGATTAGATGACAAGATCTCAGATTTCATTACGTTCTGCATTGCTTATCGATTTCTTCAGTGATGGCGCGATCCCGAGAATTTCTGCCCCCTGCCCTCAAGGCGTATAGACGTCGAATAAAGAAATCAGTAAAACAGTCCAGAACTAGAATACAGGGGTGTAGGCAGCGGAGGGACGGGGGTATGCAGCTCACATGGTAGCCTTTTGACAAGGCCTCGTGGCTGAAGATTGAGACTAACTCGCCACACCGAGCACTGCGAGTAACGGGTGAACGCGAGACCGGAACCGAGTGGCGCAGCCGCGAGCCGCTCGGTCTCGCATTCACACGTTCTCTCGCAGTTAGTCTCTTTTTCAGCCACGAGGCCTTGCCAAAAGGCTACTCACAAGGTGGAGAGATGACATGTGCATTTGCCCCCCCCCCCCCCCCCCCATCCCCATCCCGAGGTTTCGGGGGAAATGTTCATATATCATCGTATATAAGAGAAGTACCGGAAACCTATACATTTTTCCTTTTTAGTTATAGAAACTCGTCCAAGACAGTATTTCACCCAAAGGAACCAAAGTGTGCACCATGTCGTGACATTGCACTTCTGAGAGTAGGTCTAAATTTCCCCGGACCCTTCCCCTGACCATAACCCTAATCCTAATCCTTAACCTGTATAATCCTAAACCTAGCCCTAACCTAACCTAACCCAAACTCTATACCCTAAACCTAACCCTAACCCTATCTTTACTCTAACCTTATCACTAGCCAGAATTTAGCCTGGGGGTAATTGCCCTGATACGCTGAGAATGCTAGAGCTCTCCAGCGTGGGAGGGGGGGGGGGGGGGGGGGGGGAGGGGGATATACACCCTCCCCTTCTCGTGATTGTTCCCTTTGCATAGACTTGCATAGTACACATTGAGGATTGACTCAACCATCTCTTTGCATGCTGTGTCCCACCCCCCCCCCCCCGTTATCCTGCTCCCTCGCACATTACCCTCCATGATTTGTAAACGACCCCGTTTGTGTGTGTGCTTGTATGCGTGTGCGCATGTATGTGTGTATGTATGTATATATGTGTGTATGTGCGTGTGCGAGTGCGCTTGGGGTCATCTGACCTTACATTGTTATCGACTCTGTGGACTGAAAATTATCCTTCCTTCCCCCTTCTTAGTTTGTAAAATAGACGATAAGATGACAAAATCTTGGATATCGTCATGTCTTCAAACTAGGCAATATAAAAATAAATCAGTCACTCATAAGCAATGAAATTGACATATCAATATGCAGACAACCATGCTGAATTAATCAAACTCTTGTTCAATCCTACATGTTAAGGGATTTTGTTCATCTCATTGTATTCTAGATCGTATACCGTATGTTGGACCAAGGTCTTGTGGTGGTTCTATCAGTTTGAGCAGCGCCATGCCAAATTTGACTTTCCACTCACCCTACTACAACCTACCAACTTCTAGCGGACAAGTGGATTGCCAGTGGTATGTGTCTGCACCAAGCGGTAAGGAGGTTGAGTTGACATGGAGAGATGTGGAGACATCTTCAGAATATATACAACTATACGACCATCCAACTGGAACATCGTATCAGGTATCATCTTTCCGGGGTGACATCAGCCATGAGGATATCTCACCCCTAGTGTCCAGTCGAGGCGGACTAACGATGTGGCTTGATGACTATAGCACGGGTAGCAACGGCAAAGGCTTTCTTGCAGACATAGCGATAACAGGTGTGTCTAAAATGTCTTATAAGAGATCTTACAGACAGTGACAGAGCGACGTTCTGTACTTTTGTCAAACCGATGTTCAGGTTTTAAAGACCACTACTATTATTATGAATAAATTGATTGAAATCGCCACATGGGATTGCGCTGCAAACGACATCATTGCCTATTAGCTGCCTCTGTATCATGATTGCCTGTCCTGTGGTATGTGTTATGATGTTTAACTAGTAAGCAAAGAAAGCAATGATTTTTTTTTTTCCATCGTTGATGAAATCAGGAACGACAGATAAAACTAATGGATACAATACTGCAGATGACACACCACAAAACTGCATGCTCACAACAATACCAGCATCTGGGACTGGCAATCAGCAGCTCATATCGCATCTCTTTTACATTTTTTTGTTTTACGAAGAAAAAAATATTGAACAACAATTGCAGGTTTTGATTGTCACATTTTTTTTTTGGCGTATCTTTCTCCGTGTTTGTGGTTTAGGACGCATTTCTTTCCAACTAGAGACATTTCCACATGTACATCTCCATCATTTACCACTTGGGAAATTATTGTTAGCATAATTCACATGAAATAGAAACGTTATTTTTTCTTGTCTGTGTACGGCAGTTTGGCATTGGATTTGAATCAGACAATCTCCAAAATTGATGTGGATTATGAAGTAAATCCTGTTTATCGAAGCACCACAGAGTAAAGAAAATAATCTATATCTGAGACATGAAAACTTGGCTTGCAAACAATCCAAACATGGTGATGCTGATGCTAATCACCTTTATCTTGTGCCCACGTGACGTGGCTCTTCTCAAAATTTACCCTTTCTAATCTTTGATTACAGATCACATTTCTTACCAAGGACCAAGGTCCTGTGGTGGTTCAATCAGTTTGAGCAGCGCCATGCCAAACTTGACTCTCAACTCTCCTTACTACGACCTCCCGACTTCCAGCGGCTATGTGGATTGTTGGTGGTATATATCTGCTTCATCAGGAGAACAAGTGAAGCTGACATGGCTTGACGTCGAAACAGTTGATTCAGCTGTCTCTATCTATGATCACTACTATTCAACGTCTTCTACCTACCAAGTGTCTTACATAAGAGCTCACACCGACCTGAAGATATCACCGATTACCTCTACACGTAACGGACTAACCATACGTTACGACGATCTTTCAAACGGTGCCAATGGTCGAGGATTCCAGGTGGAATTACGCTTTACAGGTATGGCTACTCTATGTAACGGGTGTGTATAATAAAGTAATCATGCAGTTAGGTCAGCCTTGTCTGCCAGAATTCAAACCTGGAAAATCCACTCCCAATTTCTTTACCAAAGTCAGAAAAATTATTCATTCCTATTAGTGACAGCTTTATAGAGAGCTATCTGTGTTATAATCGAGTTCTAGAACGGTCTATTTTATCATCATGGTGGCAGTACTACTTCCCTGTTTCATGATGTAAATCCGTTGAGTAGCCTGTCCTTGATTTACAAATACGCCTATATCAAAATTTCTTACACCACATAAGAGTTGGTGTCCCATTCTAGTACCAGTTAACCAGAAGTAAGACCTGAGACAAAGACAATTTGAAACAAATAAACACAAACAATGTACACATGCATGCCAACCTTTCCCAATATGCAAAACACATAAATGATTGTTTGAGTTCAAAGGATAACTGCTGTGATTTCTATGTAGATATGGCGCCCACCTCGCTGGCAGAGTCCTGTGGAGGAACGTTATACGTGACTAACACAGCGGCGGTCATACGAATGTCGACTCCCCATTTCACCTCGGGCACAACTAACGTGGACTGCTGGTGGCATATCATTGGGCCAGCAGGCCAGTACGTTCACCTAACTATACTTGACTTCAGTACAAATACATACGAATATGTCGATATCTACGAACATCCATCTTCATATAGTTCGTCTTATCAAACATCGCATCTAATGGGCCAACTCAACGATACGACAAACGTGATATCTTCAGGAGGAGACCTCACAATAAGATACATTGATGGGAGCAGCAGTCAAAATGGGCCCGGGTTTTCGGCTGAAATTCGATTCACAGGTAAGGACATTTTCACCAAAAAAAAAGTGAAGAAATTGAGCATTTTAGGAATGGCATCTGCTGTTTAACAATATTTGCTTTCCTTGGGATGTACTCAGTTTTGGTGTTCATCAAATTATTTTACGGGATGAGATCACCAAAGCCGCCTCATTTGTTAATGATTTTCTTCTCTCTAGTTCAAACATTTAAGACCTAGCAAAGAACAGACACTAGGGACCTGTTGCATAAAACCTTCGACCTGAGAAAAAGTCTGGTAAAAACTACGAAGTCGGGTTAGTATGATGCTGCCATTGACTTTAACACAGGAGAAATTCTGTTAAAGATTAACCTTAGCTTTTTTACAGGCAAAAAGTGTCATTCAGCAAACCCCAAATTTTACGAATTTTGCTAGGTGTTACAAAAACCATTTTCCACTATCGATCCTTAATAATAATAATTCGATAACTATAGATCAGATAAAACTGCCATTAATATGAGTAATAGCTGAATAGTGTACAATGTAGTTGGAGGCGATTTGAATATGAGAGCATGAATCAGTTTCGTTAAATCTGTGATTAATTTAAATTTGAATTTCCAGATTTTGGTCAAATTTGAACCCTGCGTACAAAATTGAATTTTACACAAGAACCAAAGATGTGTATGTGAGTGTGTGCTTAAAGACAATGAACAATAGACATGAATACCACGAATACCACCTTTTCAGAGCGTTGCATGCTGACTAGGCTTCTGGACTGGCACATGAATACTTTATTTATAATTCATGATGGATTGACCTGAGCACTGCTAGTCTGAATTCATGGTAAAGGGTAAAATGCAAAATGCCTTCACATGAAAAAAATAAACACATGCTTTCATGCGCTCGCATACGCTACATTTCAGGATGAATAGAGACTAGTTGTGATAGTAGAATTTCTCATGAATATGTAATAGAGCATTCTAATCCTGCCCATTGTTCAATACCATTGTCAGGATGTTAACCACACAATTCCATACACACCAATTAACCCCTGTGCCAAACTAAATTTTGTACAGAGGGTTGAAAATTAGAGCAAAATCGGAAACCTATTTTTTTTTAAAATCTTAAATTCGATTAAACTGATTTATGCTATCATTTTTAAATTACCTCCAACAAAATATTGCTCATATCAATGTCAGTGTTATCTGATTTATTTATTTTTTTAACAATTAAGGATGAAAAGTGATAAATATTTTTGTAGCACCTAGTGCATCCCCTTTTAAACATCGGATTGACTCGTTGTTGTAATTCTTTTTTAAACACCTGTTTACAGATTGAAGTGATATTTCGAGAAACGAGTAAATCAAATTTTGAAACGATACTGATCAATGACATCTGAATTCGAGTTTCAGAAGTTAAAGCTCTACCGGTGTCTTCTTTTAATGTCTCCGCCACGAATGTCGCCCCGAAACATTATTTTTGGGTTGCCCATCTGTCCGTCTTCGATTTTGTGGACGACGTAAATTAAGAACCGTTTGAGGTGTCCAAATGACACTTGTCGTACATGTAGTATGAGTGGACGAAGCTGTCCATATTAACCTCTGCACGCCCACGTTTAAGGTCAAAGGTCAAGGTCAAATGCTAAAATTTCACCATTTTCCCTCATAGGTCATACCTCTTTAATGCCTAAATGTATTTTCATGATTCTTAGTGCACACATGAATTACCAGATTCAGATTCTGGCGGTCTGGTATACGTCACTTCCGGTATTGCTGGAGTGAAACAAGCAGTTCGCCTGTGCCGTACATGAGCGTAGCCGGAGTGTGAATCGGTGCGAATGCTGTGCAAGCACAAGCATACATTGTACGAATCTACGTGGTGATACGGACGACACGGCATTAAGAATTCTCGATGTACCATTTTTGCTTAATTTGTCAATACCATTTCTTATAGCTATGGGTATGTTAAGATGGACCATATCTGACCATTACACGAAATTTTAAAGCCAATTATAAGAGGAAAGTAAACAATTTCGTCTAAAAAAAAATCGCCGGTCGTGAGTTTGTTTTCATCAAGCTCCCGTTCTTTTTTTTTTTTTTGAGTACCCGGATGTCCGACTATGAAAAAAGGTATGAGTGGACAAAACAGTGCCCATCAACGTTTGGACGAACAAGTTCAAGGACAAAGGTCAAAGGTCTAGGTCAAATGCAAAATTTGTCAGTATTCCCCTCATACTTCTGCAATGCCTGAATTTATTTTCGTAGAATTTGGTAATATAATGAATTACAAGAATAAATTCCCTAGGGAAAGTTTTCGGTCTTTTGGTCAAAGGTCACGTTTTAGAATGGTAAACTCTAATCTTTTCACTCCATATGGCTCAAGCTATCATCATGAAACTTAATAGGGACCTACTTATACATGTCTTGCCTGACATTGATTCTTTTTGGAACTTTTGTGTCAGAGGTCAACCGTCAAGTGTCAAAGGTCAGGATAAAATGGTCAAATTACACTATTTGATGCTAAAGTTACAAAATCTTCTCTATACCCTGGAAAATATGGAATGCACATTACTTAATAGTGTAATCAAAATTGGTATATACAATATTTTACGTGCACTATCACACCGTGACTATGTAGGGAAAGTTTTGGGACCTAGACCACACGTCATTCAAAAATGCTAAGATTCGATTTCTTTCAATATTTGGAAAATTGCTCAAGAGCTGTCATGAAAATTGGTGTACGATTACCAAAGAATTATCATTTGCCAGTCGTGTGAAATTGTTGTCCAACGTGGGTAATAATATTGTTGACCTGTACTGGGAGAACAATGCAATATGGCGGAGGCATATCAGTCGCAAAAGCTACATTTCTAGTTTCTCCAGTCGTTATATAACAGACCAAACTCTACAATACAAAAACGGAATTTCACTACCATACACCCCAGTCTAATCTTTAAAATGTGCCTTTTTTAGATAGTTAACATTTCAAAAGGATAATGTCCCATCCCATCACCCATCCAAAAGTAAAATAAAAAAAAACAACCCTCAAATAAACCCCAGTAACGAAGAATGCTTACATCCCCTTTCCAACACTCAGAACACATGAATGATCGTTGTATGGATTTCAAAGGAAGTTTTACTGTTTGTCGTAATTTCTATGTAGATATGGAGCCGATATCGCTCTCAGAGTCCTGTGGAGGAACAATATACGTGACTAACGTATCTGCGGTCATACCAATGTCCACTCCCCACTTTACGTCAGGCACCACTGACGTGGACTGCTGGTGGCACATCAATGGCCCTGCAGGCCAGTACGTTCACCTAATAATGTTTGACTTCAGTACCAATACATACGAATATGTCGATATCTACGAGCATCCATCTTCATATAGCTCGTCTTATCAAACATCACATCTGATGGGCCAGCTGGACGATACGACAAACGTGATATCTTCAGGAGGAGATCTCACAATAAGATACATTGATGGGAGCAACAGTCAGAATGGGCCCGGGTTTTCGGCTGAACTTCGATTCACAGGTAAGGCCATTTTCAAAAAAAAAAAAAAGAGAGAGAGACGAAATTGAGCATGTTAGAAATGGAGTCTGCTGTTTGACAATATTTTCCTTCGGATGTACGCAATTTTGATGTTCATCAAATTATTTTACGGGATGAGATCACCAAAGCCGCCTCATGGGTTAATGTTTTTTCTCTCTCGTTCAAACATGTAAGACCTAGCAAAGAACAGAAATTAGGGACCTGTTGCATAAAACCTTCAACCTGAGAAAAACTCTGTTAAAAACTACAAAGTCGGGTTAGTATGATGCTGCCATTGACTTTAACACAGCAGAAATTCTGTTAAAGATCAACCTTAGTTTTTCTCAGGCAAAAAGTGTCATTCAACAAACCTCAAATGTTACGAATTCTGCTAGGTGTTACAAAAACCATTTTCCACTATTGATCCTTAATATATAGTTCGAAAACTATAGATATGATAAAACTGCCATTAATATAAGTAATAGCGGAATAGTGTACAATGCAGTTGGAGGCGATTTGAATATGAGAGCATGAATCAGTTTCGTTAAATCTGTGATTAATTTAAAATTGAAGTTCCAGATTTTGGTCAAATTTGAACCCTGCGTACAAAATTGAATTTTACACAAGAACCAAAGATGTGTATGTGAGTGTGTGCTTACAAAGACAATGAACAGTAGACATGAATACCACGAATACTACCTTTTCAGAGCTCTGCATGCTGACTAGGCTTCTGGACTGGCACATGAATACTTCGTTAATAATTCATGATGGATAGCCCGAGCACTGCTAGTCTGAATTCATGGTAAAGGGTAAAATGCAAAATGCCTTCACATGAAAAAGATAAACACATGCTTTCATGTGCTCGCATACGCTACATTTCATGATTAATAAAGACTAGTTGTGAGAGTAGAATTTCTCATGAATTTGTAATAGAGCATTCTAATCCTGCCCATTGTTCAATACCATTGTCAGGATTTTAACCACACAATCCCATATTCAGCAAGTAACCCCTGTGCAAAACTAAATTTTGTACAGTGGGTTGAAAATTAGAGCAAAATCGGAAACCTCACTTTAAAAAAAAATCTTAAATTCGATTAAACTGATTTATGCTATCATTTGAAACTACCTCCAACAAAATGTTGCTCATATCAATGTCAGTGTTATCTGATTTATTTATTTTTTTTGAACGATTAAGGATGAAAAGTGATAAATATTTCTGTAACACCTAGCACATCCCCTTTTAAACATCGGATTGACTCATTGTTCTAAGGTTTTTTTTTAAACACCTGTTTACAGATTGAAGTGATATTTCGAGAAACGAGTAAATCAAATTTTGAAACGATACTGATCAAAGACCATCTGAATTTGAGTTTCAGAAGTTAAAGCTGTACTCGTGTCTTCTTTTAATGCCTCCGCCACGAAGTCTTCGATTTTGTGGACGACGTAACTTAAGAACCGTTTGAGGTGTAAAAATGACACTTGTCGTACATGTAGTATGAGTGGACGAAGCTGCCCCTAATAACCTCTGCACGCCCACGTTTAAGGTCACAGGTCAAGGTCAAATGCTAAAATTTCACTATTTTCTTTAATGCCTACTCTCAAAAAAAAATCGAGTGAAAATATTCACTCTTAAAGGAGTGAATACAAAAAAAGAGTGAATTTAGAGTGAATTTGGAGTGAATTTTGAGTGAAAATGTTATTTTTCACTCGTTTTAGAGTGACTTCAGGGATCACTCCAAAATCTTCGAGTGATCCCTGAGGTCACTCCAAAATAAGTGAAAATGAACATTTTCACTTAAATTTCACTCCAATTTCACTCCAAATTCACTCTTTTTTTGTATTCACTCCTTTAAGAGTGAATATTTTCACTCGATTTTTTTTTAGAGAGTAAACATGCTAAATGTATTTTCATGATTCTTAGTGCACAAATGAATTACCAGATTCAGATTCTGGCGGTCTGGTATACGTCATTTCCGGTATTGCTGGAGTGAAACAAGCAGTTCGCCTGTGCCGTACATGAGCGCAGCTGGAGTGTGAATCGGTGCGAATGCTGTGCAAGCACAAGCATACATTGTACGAATCTACGTGGTGATACGGACGACACGACATTAAGAATCCTCGATGTACCATTTTTGCTTAATTTATCAATACCATTTCTTATAGCTATGGGTATGTTAAGGTGGACCATATCTGACCATGACACGAAATTTCAAAGCCAATTATATAAGGGAAGTAAACAATTTCGTTTAAAAAATACGCCGGTCGTGAGTTTGTTTTCATCAAGCTGCCGTTTGTTTTTTGGTTTTTTTAGTACCAGGATGTCCGACTATAAAAAAATGTATGAGTGGACGAAACAGTGCCCATCAACATTTGGAGGAACACGTTCAAGGTCAAATGTCAAAGGTCTAGGTCAAATGCAAAATTCGTCACTATTTCCCCTCATAACCTCTGCAATGCTTGAATTTATTTTCGTAGAATTTGGTGTATTGGCATTATAATGAATTACAAGAATAAATTCTCTAGGGAAAGTTTTCGGTGCTTTGGTGAAAGGTCACGTTTTAGAATGGTAAACTCTAATCTTTTCACTCCATGTGGCTCGAGGTATCATCATGAAACTTAATAGGGACCTACTTACACATGTCTTGCCTGACATTGATTCTTTTCGGAAGTTTTGTGTCAGAGGTCAACCGTCAAGGGTCAAAGGTCGGGTTTAAATTGTCAAATTACACTATTTGATGCTAAATTTACACAATCTTCTCCATACCCTGGAAAATATGGAATGCATTGACTTAACAATGTAATTAAAATTGGTATATGCAATATTTTACGTGCACTATCACACCGTGACTATGTAGGGAAAGTTTAGGGACCTAGACCAAACGTCATTAAAAAATGCTAAGATTCGATTCTTTTCAATATTTGCAAAGTTGCTCAAGTGCTGTCATGAAAATAAGTGTATGCTTACCGAATAATTATCATTTGCCAGTCATGTGAAATTGTTATTATTATTGTTGACCTATACTGGGAGTACAATGCAATAATATGGCGGAGGCATACCAGTCGCAAAAGCTACATTTCTAGTTTCCCCAGTCATTATAGACCAAACTCTACAATACACAAACGGAATTTCACTACATATAGACCCCAGTTTAATTTTTAAAATGTGCCTTTTTTATATAGTTAACATTTCAAAAGGATAATGTCCATCCGATCACCCATCCTAGAGATAAATTCAAACAAAGAAAAAAAAAACCTCAAATAAACCCAAGTAATGAAGAATGCTTACATCCCCTTTCCAACACTCAGAACACATGAATGATCGTTGTATGGATTTCAAAGGAAGTTTTACTGTTTGCCGTGATTTCTATACAGATATGGCGCCCACCTCGCTGGCAGGGTCCTGTGGAGGAACAATATACGTGACTAACCCAGCGGCGGTCATACCAATGTCCACTCCCCACTTTACGTCGGGCACCACTGACGTGGACTGCTGGTGGCACATCAATGGTCCTGCAGGCCAGTACGTTCACCTAACGATGCTTGACTTCAGTACAAATACATACGAATATGTCGATATCTACGAACATCCATCTTCATATAGTTCGTCTTATCAAATATCGCATCTAATGGGCCACCTGCACAACACGACTAACGTGATATCTTCAGGAGGAGACCTCACAATAAGATACATTGATGGGAGCAACAGTCAAAATGGGCCCGGGTTTTCGGCTGTAATTCGATTTACAGGTAAGGACATTTTCAAAAAAGAAAAAAAGTGAAGAAATCGAGCGCTTTTGGAATGGCGTCTGGTGTTTGACAACATTTTTTTTTTTTTTTTTTTGCGAAGAACGAAATTTTAATGTTCAGCAAATAATCTTACAGGAAGAGATCACAAAAAACGGTTCATAGTTTCATTTTTTTGTGTTCAAACTAGTCCTATGAAACAATAAACACCAGATATTACTGACTTTTGAATTCCCGATCCTCTCTAAAAGTACGAAATGATAGTGTGCTCACACACTGATCTACGACATACTATTTTGTGCGATGTTCTTTTAAAGTGTAGTTGAACAATCTTCGAATCGATACTGATGAATGGTCATTTATAAATTCCGAAGAATTAATATAGGTTTTCCCGGCTAGTTGTTTTGTCATTCACTTTCATATCAGAAGCACTCATTTTCTTCCAATTTGCTCAAACATGAAAATACGCTTATTCAAATTCGTTTTTCTTCTTTCAAATTGACTAATTTGGCAACCGACTTCGCATTTGCGCATTCTAATTCATTGAATGGGCTTACATTTCCGGCAATGGTTATTAAACTTCGTCTCCACCTGTCGCCAGCTCTTACCGAGAAATCCAATTCGGATATGGGCAAACAAGTTCATAAAAGGAGAATTCATATCTAACCTGTACAATGTCCATTGAAAAAGTGCATAACTTGTACAGCGTTTCAAATTCAATGTTAAAACGTCTACATGTGGATCAAACATGATGATGCAAATGAATATATATGTATATAAGATAAAGATCAGAAAGCTGTATGATCAAAGTTGTCAAATGAAGATTGTAAACACAAAAAGATGATCTTAATGAAAATAAGATGTAAATTAGAGAGAAAGACAGCCATGAGATGACATGATGAAATGAGGATTTCATTTACATAATGTGTTTAGCAAAAGAACATGTCTGGATTTTCCACAAAAAACAAACAAACAAAAAATGCTGATCCTGCTGATGGAAACATAAAAAGTAAAACTAACATTCAACGACTCTACGAGCTCGACATAATCATTCTTTCCTACTTATAAGTATGCGTGCATTACGAAATCGAATGCTCGACTGTGAAAATTGTTTGCTTAAAAGCGAAATTGAAAGTGCTTTTCACGCTCGAATTTGAATGCACAAACTTGGAAATCCATGCCCTAATACGAAAATGAATGCCCACATTCGAAATTGAATTTGCGACCACTAATTTGGGTGCTTTAAAAAGCAAATTAAAAAGCATTAAACGTGAAATAGTTTGATCAAGTTGCTTCACCGCTTCACACATACGACTCTGAATGCACATAAAATGAACTTTAAAACAAAATAAATGACATCTTTTTCCCGAAATTGGCCGGAAAAAACTACAGTTGCAAGTATGAATTACCTGTGAGCCTTTAATGCCTAAATTCAAGTTATACCGGGTGTCCCCAAAAAAGCGGAACGATGGATTTTCAGTACCTTGCGTTCTAAAAGTTTTATATTTCTTGACGTCATTAGAAAGAACATCTCCCGCAGAAGACAATGATACCAAAATCATTAAATTTGGTTCAGTACTTTTTATTCTACGCCAATTTCTGTAAAAGCAGCCATTTTCAAATTTTTGCGACTTATGAGATAATAATTTGGGTGCGACGAGCGTTCCATACTGTGAATTGTGTAAGCTCGTTGATCCATGTCAACAAAAGCTTTCACATTGGGCGCACACACACACACACACACACTGTTTTTTTCCTGGCCCGCGTCCAATGTGAAAGCTGTATCTTTTGTTGACATGGATCACCGAGCTTACACAATATTCACCGTATGGATCGCGTGTCGGGCTCAAATTATTATCTCATGAGTCGCAAAAATCCGGCGAAATTTGAAAATGACTGCATCTACAGAAATTGGCGTAGAATAAAAAGTACTGAACCAAATTTAATGATTATGATATCATTGTCTTCTGCGCAAGATGCTATTTGTAATGATGTCAAAAATATATCACTTTTAGAACGCAAGGTACTGAAAATCCACCGTTCCGCTTTTTTTGGGACACCCGGTATAGGTCATCAGATTCGTCCTCATTCTTGTCCCCACATTATTATCCAAGAAAAAAAATGTTGGCCCTCTGAACATTGTGTCCGCATATTGATTTTTGTTTTTAAGATACTTGAGGCCTGTCGTAAGCTGTTACTACGTAAAACTGCCAAAGGAATCTACAAATACATCATAAACTTCATTCACATTCAAGTGAAAATTGAAATTAGCTAAACAAATTGTGGCTTTAAATGTGCCGTATGTATCAGTTCCTACTCGATTAAGGATCATATTTTATCACTTACTACTGCATGTACACAAAAAAACCCGATTATATATCAATAGCAACCGAAGTGAGAAGAGAGCAAACTCTACTCTTAAAACATATGACAAAAGACGATTATCAAATTAAGTTTGAAAACGATATCTGACATCAGAATATCTGTAGTATAGGCGAAGTAAAATATGCGTAATCTCCGTTTCGATTGTGATATGTTTCTCTCCTTTTTGGTATATGACAAACATAGAGAAAGTGCACGGAGAGATTCATTGAGGAACAAGGTAGTGAATTTTGCAGATGTTTTCAATTATGTTAAAGTGAAGCTCCCTTTGTCGTCTCTGTTCCGAAATGCTGTACCCGGAATCTTGCAGGATAGACCAGTGTAACATGTTGCGAGAGTATAATTAGCTTGGTAATGTTTCTTATTCCAAGGTAATAGTACTATTGAAATCATGACAGGCAACATTCTAAATTTATTTTGCAATGACCACAGATGATCCGATCACCTCTCTCGCTACATCCTGCGGAGGAACGATTTCAATACCCGATACAACTTCACCTATCCCTATGTCTACTCCTGTCTTCTCGGAATCCAACGCTGATGTGGATTGTTGGTGGTATCTCAGCAGCCCCTCCGGACAGGAGCTTTTCTTTACTTTGTTGGACCTGGACACCACATCATCCGAATCCGTATACATCTACGATTACCCGTCTTCGAATTCTTACCAGATTTCAAGTTTGTCCGGCCGCGTCGAATCCAAAACATCTATCATATCTTCACGAGGGGGTCTTTCCATCCGGTATTCTGACGGTAGCTCAAGTCCGAACGGGCCTGGACTGATAGCTGAAATGACAACAACAGGTAAATGTTTTCATTGCAACAGATTGACAAATTGCCCTACATCGACGTAAATAAGCACTGAATTGATCAATGTTTTAGTAGTAGCCATGGTAAGAAAATCATGGGCGTACAGCAGGATTCGAATTTACGACCTCCTGATCACTGGACAGGCGTCATCTCCACTAGACCCCGGAGCTTTCGCCCGACAGCAAGTGTTGGTTCTAATCCTTATAGCATGCAGCTGGTACTTCGTAGTTATTCAAATTCATGAAATTCTTTCGTCGAGATGTTTTCATTGCAACTGATTGACAAATTGCCCTACATCGACGTATTATTTCTTTATCATAGCTACTACTAAAACACTGAACAATTCAGTGGTTATCTACGTCTATGTAGGGCAATTTGTCAATCAGTTGCAATTAAAACATCTCGACGAAAGAATTTCATGAATTAGGTAAATGTTTGTCTATAAAGAAACAACACCAAACTTTCAAAAATAGCACAAAGTATGTACGTAGACATGCAAGTCGAAATAGTATTGACCGTCGCTAGTGATGTCGGATTGACGTACTCATATCGAATGGCAATCGTTTAGTGGAAAACTAAAATACTTAATGACACAGAACCAAAAAATACTATAACAGAATATCCGAATCACGAAGGGCCTTTTTTTAAGGAAAGGAGATCAGACTTTCATAATTTGCTTGGACTTGAAAATTGAATGACTTGTTTCAGAGTTCTTTTACGATACCCAGTCTTCTGATCATGTTGCAGCCAATACCTTTCGCGCTTTCCGGTTGGCTTACATTTTTGGTGTTGTTTTTTTTTTTTCAGATGCGGCGACTATACCCAGCTCGTTGGAGGGATCGTGTGGTGGAACGTTTTACCTCAGCGACAACTCCCCAAGAACCAGACTGCATTCCCCACAGTATTTCCATCCATCCTACGCCAATGCTTACATTGAGTGCTGGTGGTATCTCGTCAGTCAGGCGGGCAAAGAAATTGAGATGAGTGTGCAGGACATGGAAACCAACAACGAATACTTGAAGATCTATGACAATCCGTCTTCCCGTACCTCCAGCCAACAACTCTCGATTCTTCGTGGCAACATCAATGAGTCCACTGTTGTTTCAACCAATGGAGGTCTCTCGCTCTTTCTTGACGATTATTCATCTGGAAGAAACGGACGCGGCTTTCTTCTAGACGTCAGTCTGACAGGTGAAAAAAAAAACAATATTCTCTTCTTCCTTTGGCATGGTACAAAACCTTGCTCCAAACTGTCTTCAATCTTAATCGTAACCTGAATCAACAATTCCTTGGGAAAAATCTACACTGTCCTTTCCCTTTGTAGCAGGCTTTATCGATTACAACACCGAAATCCATTCCTGGTTTGGTGTTCAGGAAAGGTTGCAAAATATTGAGGATCGATGAAACAATGTCATTTGCCCTCATCCCCTCCCCCCCCCCCCGAGTCTAGAATACTCAACATTGTAGACATGTGCCCACATCTCTCCACTTTGATACTACAGATACATTTAAGTTGATAATTGCATGTTATTACAGGATATTAAATCTCAGATGATATCTACCTGAATGCCATCTCTCACCTTTCAATTCTATCATCAGATGGATTTTCGTGGAATAATGGTGTTTATGAGTCTTGTGGCCAGGCTATCCATCTAGAACATGCTTCTCCATCCATCACCTTCAGCACTCCTACGTACCCAACCGAGGTGATCAATGACTACTTCCAATGCTACTGGTATTTCACCTGTCCCTCCGGATATAGACTGGTTATGGAGTTCCTGGATTTTGATACGTATTCAAACTCAAGGTTTGAGGTTCACAACTACCAGTACTACCAAAGCTCCAAGCAACTTGCGTACATGTCTTCTGGATCTGTAGCTTACTCAACGGCCATACACTCTTCAAACAACTACCTGACTGCGTACTTTTATGATGCAGACTGGAGCGATTCCGCCAACCAGCGCGGGGTGTTGGCCACCGTGTCGATGGTGTCAAAAAGTAAGAGAGTAAAGAGCCACGACATTGTTGATTGCCTTCACTTAGTCAAACCGTGTAAGATTTAACAGGGAGGACTAAAATTTGATCAAGCGTTCCTTCAAGGGCTTATTCAAAACGTTCTCTTGTTTGTTGGCTCTGCCTCGCTCTGTCTGTATACATTGATCATTGATAGACCTCATACAAACACACACATACACACAGACACAGAAACACACACATATTATACGTATATACACAGATTGACGATCTTTGACACAAAAAGCACGATTTAAAAGAGTAGTGTTACATGAATTTCACTGAGATATCTTAATCAGTACCCTTTCCGTGAAAAGAAGTGTACCTTCAGGACACGATGCATCATACGGTAGTTTTTTAATGCAATTTTAGGCTAGTAACAAAAAAAAAAATGTAAATCCATGCTGAGAGAATGTATGTACCATCCTCACGTATCGAAAAATACATTATTGTGGAGAAGATGTAGACACTTTAACCTGCAAATTCTTTCACGGTTTTTAGATTTGCCAGTATGGGATTCATATGACCCCATGCCGTCCTGCGGTGGAGTAATTTCGCTTACCAGTCAACAACGTAGCATCACAATGACCACTCCCGACTACAATGATTACGGTGGATCAAACTTTCGATGTACCTGGTACCTGACGGCAGATTCAACCATGATTCTCGAGTTTGAAGATTTCTGGTTGGGAAGTTCGGCCTACTTGAGAGTCCATGACGGTCCAAGCACAGGGTCTACGCAGTTACTGTATGCCACGGGATCAAGCTTGCCCGATTCTGTCAGCTCTACAGGCAACACGTTGACAATTTACTATTACAACAGTTGGAGTACTACAGGTATTGGTGCCAAGTTCAACGTGCGCGTACTTATCAAAGGTATGTAAAACACAAAACAAAACAAAAACAAAACAAAAAAGAACACCTTGCAAACACACATACATACACAAACAAGCACACACTGCAGCCCATATTTACTTTGTGGTGCTTTAAGTGTTGATTCTATCAAATGTCTACTGATCTGTCTCTGTTGATTTCACCAGACCCACTACATTTTATTAGAGAGAGATTCTGTCGTGTTAATGTCAGTGAATACCGCAGGATACCTTAAATGCTCGTCGTGTTACCACTTGTTGTTCACAATAATGTGTCGTTGGATCAGAATGACCGTTTACTGTTAAAGAGCGTAACACTAGTTGATGGTCACTAAACTCCAGTATGACATGAATGTATGAATGTGTTTTATTTCTGAAAGAATGAAAGAGCAAGCAAATGATACCTATACAGTAGAAATTAACACATGATGCAATGTGTCACTTATATTGTTACATGTTTTTGTGATTAAGTGAAATAATTGCGTATTTGATGGTTTGAATTCTGTGATTCATCTTTCTCGCAAATCTTCTTTTTATTTATTTACTTTTTAGATGCACATATTCTGTGTGACAGTACCACAATGACTGTTCTCTTCGATAAGAACCTTCTACGCGATGGGACCGATGAGGGCGACATTCACTTTGAGGACCAATCTTGCGTGGCGTACGATCACGACAGTCACAACTATGCGCTCTCTACCACATACGATGCGTGTCAGACTAAAATGGAGGTACGTTATTGAGTGGAGAATGGAAAATCTCACTATTGATTCGCATCTATTCGGAGAAAGAAGACAAAGTACGATTTTCCAGATAAACAAAAGAAAAATAATCATTCTTGTAGTTACTGATGAAGATATTTTTAATCAGAATATTGAGAGTTTTGAATTATGCAAGTAATCTCACAATAGTCCAGATTTAAGTATTATTGGTTGTCATATTCAATACGCGTATGGTTTATTGGAAGACAAATTTAGCCTAATACGTTCATCAGTCATATCCATGAAATTGACGTTCATTACTAAGATTCACTTCTAATCCATTTTAAGTGAAGCCATTTAATGAACAAATGACGACATTTGGAAGAGCTATTGTCATTCAACGTGGGTTTAAATTTTGGTCGTCTCCGGAGATTCTGTTTAGGTTGCTGGCAGATTATGCAGTAATCTAGCAGTATGAGGCGCTTTGTCCATTTAATATAATGAACAATAGCCTCAACGAACATTCTCATTTTATAGTCAGTCACCTAAGCTCCATTTGAAATTATTATTGGTTAAAAACAACCCATGAAAACTTAAAATATCATCGTGATTATAGCCTTGTCAAATGTCAAACACTTACCTATTTTGGTAGATTTTTCACTAAAGAGGATCAGCAATAGGTAGCATTCTGTCAAAGCTTTTGTCTTTTACTCGACCTTGGCAGGAAACTTGTAGGTCAGAGAAGGGACATAGAACTTCCAATGAGGGATGTGGCTTGAGAGCCTTGATCACAGACTAATCCTCTGATATAGAGAGGCTCATTTCTAGACAAATATACTGTCAAATGTTTTCTGTAGAAGTGAATTTCAAATCTGCAAGGCAAGATGAAAATACGGGATGCAACGATTCATAATGTTCCTCGCCGTAAATGACATAATTACTGACTATAGCAGTAGGCCCACTTAAGTTTCAATTTAAGCCCAAGTCTGCACATAACAGACAACAGGGGTTTGCTGTTGATCAATGTAAGCCGTTTCTCATTAAAGCTCCACTATGGTCCATTGGTTCTGTCCAATTTCAGGTGAACAGTCGCTATGTCGTTTTCTCTAATGTGGTGACATACAACTCGCAACAACCTATACCCGGCACGAATATCACCCGAGAGCACGCCTTACAGATCTCAGTTCGTTGCGAACTCGATCGCCGCCAAGTTCTTGGCGAGAGCTTCCTTCCGATCACGGGCAAGATTTCACTGTGGGAAGTCGGCTACGGCAATTTTTCACTCAGTCTCGATCGCTACACGGACCAAACTTTCAACGAGGTCGTCGTCGATGATCAGACCGAGGTCGGACTTGGTGATCCACTCTATTTCGCCGTCAATCTGATGTCTGTCGGTGGTCTAGCCGTCTTCATCGAAAAGTGTTGGGCCACTCCGACCCCGTATCCGAATAATCGGAAAAGCTATACCTTTCTCTCTGATGGGTAAGAATAGCATAGGTTAAGAAGCTTAGTATCAGATGGAGCTTACTATTCCCCAGTTTACGTTGTGCTGTATTCTTCGAAGTTACACACCGTTAAAAACAGACTAGAATATAATTATCATGTATTCATGTATAACATTTCAAATGGTCTTGCTCCTAAATACAAGCCCCAACAAGCTAATCCATGTTCTACAAGATCAGTTTCCACGCAACAACTGTCCCTAGGTAATCCAAGACCGAGTACAAAAAGCAATCTTTTTCATACAGCAACGAAGCTATTTAACTCACTCTCTGTTTCTATCAAAGTCCTCCGCATCACTGCCCCTTTTTGAACATACATGTAATGTCATGTCAGCAACGTCCCACTAGTCAGTTGATTTCTTGATTCTTTGAAAGTTGCATACTTCCTGTCACAGACCTTGCGGCTTGAATGGGACTACCCTGCTTCTATAAGGAAAACATCAAATAACATGAAATAAACACAAAATAAGAAACAATTTGATACACTGAGAAAGGAAACGAAACACCAGATGTGACTCTTTTTTTCTATGTTTGGGAAGTTAACAATGCTATATAGGAGACTACATTACATCAAACGTATAGGGTCGTCTTCACGTTTATCATTTTAAAACTTGTTGCTTTTTGACACTGGCTCTAGATCAAATAGAATCAAAAGCCCGTATTATATAAATATATTAGTAGATATAACCGTTTAATATCCGTTATCCCTCTTCCAGAAACCAGAGAATTTTGGAAAACCAAATGAAACTGAAAGATGTAGAGAAAGGAAAGATTTTTGACAATTCAATCCAACACCTTCTTTAGTGACAATTCAATCAAGCATTTAATCAGCCTTTAATCATTAACTGATTAAGAATCTTTGATCCTGTTATAATTATAGTACATATCGTGACCGGCGTTTTAATCTCTAACAATCATTCGGGTTCTTTTTTCAAGTGTTTTACTGAAAATAGATAACGAACCCACGCACAAACCACCTGCACAATTGTTTTTATTATCTTTTTGTGTATATTTTAGATGTGCTGAGGATCCTACACTGCAGATTCTATATCACAGCGACCCATCGTTCCAGCCGTTCATCATTGATGCATTCACTTTCATTGAGGAAAATCCTGAGGTCAGTAACTGTTTACAAACACGATAAAGGACGAGCTTTATAACTTTGTACAAACCTTAATGACAATTTAGGACGCTTAACGTGGAGATAACTGTGGTTACCATTCTATGCGTCAGAAATCGATAGCATGTCCTGAATGCTCCCTAAGGAAGCGGAAAACACTGATGATAGGGTGTTGAATTGAATTGAATTGAATTAAATTGAAGTGAACTGAACTGACCTGAATTGAACTGAATTGAATGGAATTGAATTGACGGGGATAGTGGCACAGTACATCGTTTTGAGTACCCTATCAACGTAATTAATCATAAGAAAATGGACGTTACTATACTGTATAAGTTCGAAGAGGATATAACCGTTTCAGGACTCGGATGTAATCCTGTGACTATACGTGTGACTTTGATTGACATGATTATCTCACGTCTTCATTAACCAGGTTTTCGTTCACTGTGAGGTGCTGGTGTGCGACAGCGATGATCCAACCTCGCGCTGCGTTCAGGGATGTCAGTCACGCGTTCGTCGCA
The DNA here is from genome assembly GCF_040938485.1 of Diadema antillarum. Taxonomy (NCBI): domain Eukaryota; kingdom Metazoa; phylum Echinodermata; class Echinoidea; order Diadematoida; family Diadematidae; genus Diadema; species Diadema antillarum. The sequence continues at coordinate 212,614 of NW_027271900.1, forward strand.
GCGGGCGGCAGCGCCGCGGCACGAGGTCGGCTCCGCATCTCATCTCAAACGGACCACTCTCCCTGAACAGGGCTCATGCTAACTCGGAGAGCGATGATCAAATGTCATCATCAAATTCATTCGGTAGGTTGGTGCAGGCAACATGCTTCTTGCACACTCTCAATGTTTGTGAAAGACAAGCGTGACCGTTCCGAAGGTTTGATGTTGCACTGTTCGGTCTGAAAGATTTTGATTAAAAATTAAGATAAGGAGCAGGAATATTGATTTCTAATGTGTGTAATGATACTCATAATTATACTTCCCGAAAGAAGATGAAAGTGATACTGTAAGCAGCGGACATGTAGTGAAATAATTAACCGGGTACCAACTCAATCCACAGGAGAATATTATTGACAAACTGTATAGCCTCAAGAACTGATGAGCACTCCTCAGTTTATTGTTTCTTTTGTAACAGTGAGAATATCCGAGTTTTGAAACTTGTCATGTTCAGGGCTTTTGTTTGTTTTGGTCTTCGTCTTCTCGAACCTTAGAGGAGAGAAAAAAAAATGTTATTATCATGCTGGATTAAGATTCGAAATTCCGCCATCTACGGGTTAATTGTTAATATGTGTTAGTAGTTGTGATGAAATAAAAATCCCCCCCCCCTCAAAAAAAAAAATGATATCAAGGTGGCTTAAATGTAAGAAAAAGGAGGATTTTTTCCCCATTTCTTGCATATTTTTTGTGCATGCTCTAATGATACCTGTCCGCGTATTCTATTTCACAGAAATCCAACCAATGGGAATGGCTGTGGGCGTGGCTATTGGTGCAGTGGTTGTTTTTGTCTGTCTGGCGGTTGTCATGGCTATTGGATTCATCTTTCTAAGGACCTTTAAACGAGGCGATCACCGCGGTTACCGTCGCATTAACATCAGTGAAGACAACGAAGACTAATGACAGCTGTCATTCCTACTCCATAAAAATATGTATAAGAAGCCTTCATTTAAACACTAAATGCATCAACAATAAATTTTCCAGCAGAATGTTCTCAGAACCAAATGATGTAAGCTTTCAATGACATCAATCGACGATGATTCCAAGTGCTCTTTATTATTTCATAATCGTCATGCACGTCAGATGTTATATTTACGTCTTTCATGTATTCCTTCGATGTCAATGAAACACACGTGCACGAGGAAATGCAGCGTATTCTGTCAAAATGATCGGGAGTTCATAGTATCGGTGTTATAGTAAAACGGTGGATGGCATATTGCCTTTACAAGAAGTAAGATGTTGAATGTCCAATGGCTCTTCTTAAATGGCTTTAAATGGTCATGTAATTTCACTAATTATCATAACAACTATATTCAAGGTAGTTAGCAGTGTCATGTTTCAATGTTTACAAAACTCAAGTGAAGGAAGTAGTCATTAATAACTGTCGGATCGATACACCTGCAAACTAATGTCATTGGTGAAAGAATGTAATGCATAAAGACGTCTACAATCAGCAATTTCAAAATGTCAATACATTTAGGCTTATCCCATTCTTACAAAGAATATAACATTTTATACGCTATTGTTATCCTAAGTATGTTGAGAGTTCAAGCAGCAATGTCGGGTTGTTCATCTTAGAATCACTTCTTAGAAGGTTTTCACCTTAAATGATTGTCTGTAAGGATATATGCTGTATTAAATCGAACAAAACTTTTACCTAGAAATCAATAACTGAATCATGCACACACCTACACAATGCTTAAGGAACATACATTTAAATTATGTGAAAGTGCATTAATTTTCTAATGATCAGAAATCATCAAAATAATTAGAATATACATAGAGGTAAGAAAGATATTTCATCTTTAAGAATGGCGGATTTCCACTCCATTCTTCCTTATAATTCCTTAAATCCCCTATTCTCGCTGACCCCATTAATGCTTCTTTAACGGACCCGGTATTACTGCAAACCGCTCTTCCTCATTTACTTCACCCTGTAAACCTTTGACAACACAATGGTCAAAGTAACCAACCTGGGGTTGAGATACCCTATACCAATATAAATTTTATTCCATTAAATCTATTTTATCCTATTTGGACACAGGCACTTGTTTCGGCAAAAACACTGTTCTTCCATAAGTCCGTGCACCTTTGGACAAAAACAAAAGTTTTATAACATTCTATAGGAACATAAAGGAACATATAAAAACAATCGAAACTCCATAAGAATACAAGCCAACAAAGAAAGATGACATCAATATTGGAAAGAGCTCTTTTCCAAAACGAGCTAAATCCATTTCCATCAGATTGGACTTTTTGACAGAAATTTATTCATCTTTAATGATATCTAAAACAACATTTACTTGCTGTACATCACCGTGCTAATTTTTTTTTTGTACCAAGAAAGATGATAAATCCACAATATTCAGAAATAATGCTATATCAATTCCTTGAATATCATGTAGAAAGGCAGATCTTTCAAAGGCACATTTTCTTTATCCTTTGATGGGGTATTATTGTGGACCATAAAGTCAATGCGTGAAAGCATTGAGAAGCATGTAATTTTTATAAATCGTTTTCTTTTCCTTATGACAGGCTAAAAATAACAATCCCTCCCTTCTGTGCCAATGGACAAAGTGTGCACAAAGGTTGCACAAAAACCTATATAGGCAGATAATATAATATTAAATGGGTTAGTCAAATACCGGTTAGTGATTGGCTAAACACAGTCACGTGATGGAGGCACATTCGTTATGTTCGCCCATGGGCGAACATTCTTTGTAATGTTCTCCCATGGAAAACATTTTCACGTAACAAATGACAGAAGGCCTATGACAGTGAATTTGGCTGTGCGCGCACCATGACTGGTTCTGCGCGATAGAGAGAGCGATCGAGTGGGTCGTGCATGCTGCGCTGGTGGTTTACTTTGACGTATTTGACGTATTTGACTAGCCCATATAATATAACAGGTGATGACTTTTGTTGTCGGGAACATGTACCAAACGTTCCACCCTCGGGGTTTGAAATTCTATTTCGGGAGGCTACAAGTCCCTCGACTTCATCTCGGGACTTGTAACCTCCCTCAATAGTATTTCAAACCTTCGGATGGAACATTCGGTACGTTCCCTCCCCCGCCAGTCATCATCTATATAACACTGTATAATGTGACACGTAGAGTGTTATGGTTGGGTGAGCACAGTTTCGGGAGAAATGTTCAACCTTCCTAAACTTGCTCAATACATCCAGCTCATTGATGAGATGAAATTCAAATTTTGATAATATAAGATGCAGTTGTCTCGTGGTTGAGTGAGCACACTATCATAAATGAAGCAAGCAATTGAGGATCTACTGTAGTTACAAATTGATATGCTTCATTTATCAACCTTGTTTACATATACCTTGTTTTACCTTGTTTTATGCACATTGTTCACAAGGTAAAAGAACTTGTCTGGTTTCTGTTGTAATGTTCATAAATGAGAAGTATGAAAATAAAATGAATTGAATTGAATTGAATATAACGATGTGTTGATTTTACCCCTGCTCGTGTAACTTGTTTTACAGACCCCAGAAATTACTCTTGTGAGTTGTGACTTTTGAACAGTTACACGATAGACCTAGATGTTCACACAAATGTTTGTCAATGATTGTAATAACAACCCTGCAAAATTATTTTGCTCAAACCTGTTCGTTAAAAGGTTACACCATTTTGATATAATATGGAGGGGGCTGCTTGTTTGTTGAACCTAGAACTAATATACTGGATTTTCAAAATCTTCCTTACCATTGTGTCATCTCTATAGTACGGTCTGCTATGTCGAAATATTGGGTCCCGTGAGATTTTCGTACCAAAATTGATTTTTTTTTAGCTAACTTGGTCAATTTGGGGGTGCTGAATCCAAAAAACTTTGGTTCCATTTTTTCCGACCATGTCTTCAGCCGCAAATTTTGAATTTCAAAATGGCCGCCATAGCAAACTGTATTTTGACCCAATTCTCATAATGTGAGCATCATAAAAGGTTCAAATTTGATGCAAAAAGCATGTTTATGATGGCAGACATTCTGATGCACCATTTTCTGATACCGTAGATAGGTTTGATACAGTTTTTAGGCAGCCATTTTCAAATTCAAAATGGCCGCCATTGCTCAATATATTTTACCCATATCTAAGGTTGTAAACATTATGGAAAGTATAAATTTGGGGCAAAAAGCTTGCTTGTGATGTCAGACATGCTAATATATACATTTTTTTTAAATGATGGATCATTTTCATTGGCGGCCATCTTGAAATTCAAAATGGCCACAATAACAAATGTAATTGGGCCTGTATCTCATATCGTATACATTGTGTAAGGTTCTAATTTGGGGCAAAGAGCATGCGTATGCTATCAGACATTCTGAAACATCTTTTTCTGAAACGATGGTTCATTTTGATATTGAAGGTGGCCATCTTGAAATTCAAAATGGCCACCATACCACAACATATTTTTTGACCCATATCTCATGTTGTAAGCAATAAAGAAAGTTCACATTTCGGGCATAAACCGGGCTCATGATGTTGAACATTCAGATGCACTTTTCCCCTCCCTTAAATTGCAGATCACTTTCGAGGCGGCCATCTTAACATTCAAAATGGCTGCTTTTCAGCTAATATCTGTGGTTACAAGCAACTTTTAGACATATGAATGTTTATGGTGACGTACAGTATACATTCTTTTAAAAAAACACGCATAGGGCCTATACATTCTGTAATCATAATGGATTATTCGCATTGGCCGCCACTCTTGAAATTCAAGATCTTTAAACTGCAAACCCAAGCATGCTTGAACACTCATGTGTAAGTCAATCACTTCAGTGAATTGCGTAGGCGGGACTGCTTCCTGTCCTGTAGGTGCACTGCCATGTTGAAATGCAAAATGGCTGCCATGGGAAACATTCCTTTAAAAGCATTGCGTTTGGGTAAAAATTGTGAATGGGAAATCATATGATTCTGACGTCAAAACAAATGAATTTCAAAAGAACCTCTTAATAACTGTGTCTGAGTGACTAAATGCCCCATTTAGACGATTTGGTTGTAGAGTTTACAACATTAGCCCTACATTCTAAAAATTCATGGGATAGTCACTTTAATAGATAATGTCTTCTAGGCTCATTCCCTGCATATGTTTTTGAAGTCACAGCACTTTAAGGCTGTACACAAGGGAGAATTGGTTCTATAAAATTCTTCCAGAAACAGTGACTTTTGCATTTATTGCTATATGAGCATGATAATGAATTCTGTGGCCACCATTAGTGTATGAAGCTCAAAGCATTTAATTGAACATTTTATGCATAACCTCTGGAAATAACTACAATGTAATATATCATATTTCCCTGTAGTAGATGCACAAATTAGGTTCTGAGAGTTAACGAGCTTTGTATCTCTGGATTTGTTGTATCAAGACTCTACGAGGGTAAAGCGGGAGATTGTCCTGGTTGGACGCCAAACTTCTGGGAGGCATGGACTGTGTCATTGCACATTCTGCATGATTCCAGGTTTAGATACTTCTTGGTCCATCTGCTCTTTGAGACATCCTCAAATTTTCAACTTCAGCCAGCACCATAAAAGGCATGAAAAAGCAGCAACGAACTGCAGAAGATAATCTCTCAATAATGTCAATTGTACTTTTATCATTTCCTTTTCCAGTGATGGAGCAAATATCATGCAATGCAGTAAGTAAAGCAAACTTACAAGATCCATGAGGAGAATTGAGATGTCAGTGTCTACGTAATAATCATCAATATCTCTGATTTTCCCGTTGCTCTTGAAGTAGCATCTACATACAATGGAATGAGGCTATCTGTTTCCTGGTTGTGAGTGACGGGTGACAGCTCCCATGGCATCTTTGATGAACCCTTCGTTTCTTTTCTTTCCGTGATGTGGTCTCTGTGTCAGATGGAAATGACTGCTCAGTATTTCAACTTTCAGGCTGATTATATGGCTCAGTTTTGTGGGTTTCCAAGGCATGGGTATGAAAAATGAACCTTTGATAGTGAGAATGAGGAGAAGGCCATGAAATTATGAGATGAAGAGTGATCGTGGAATTACTTAGAACTTATACCTTCCGATAATTGTATCGTTCAGCAATGACTGGATAATGACAGGTCTATCAGACTGTAGAGCCAGTAGAAATGCTATGAGAAGTTGGTGATCCTCTTAAGCTTAATGACTTTGGATCCAATCTTACATGGTGTATTTTAATGGCACGAGTTGAATGTCTGCCCTTTTTCATACTATCCCAGATATTGATATATTTTAATTTTCCTACATACAAATTCTTAGTACAGAACATGAAAACTTCCCTTTTCATCTCTTTCTAGAAATATCCCCCTTGAATGTTTCCGATAGCTGATCACTGATCGCCAAACACCACATTCATCAGCTTCAAGGCAGTGACAATTTTTGAGATTACCCTCATGTGATGGTCTTCTAAATTGTGGAGGAATTCTGATGCATGCAAAGCGCCACAGAACTGAGCTATTATTGCTCCTTTGTTGTTTTAGAATCATTGGCTGTACAGCAGTAAGCATTTTGGAAGTCTTAATAACTGAAGATGACCCACTCAAGGGCAATTTTTCGAGGGAAAAAGCCTACTCATTCCTTATTCATTCTGTATTATTCCAAAAATATATCTAGTGTCCAGCAAATCTTGTTTCAGTTTGTGGCCAACAAACAAGCTTGTGAATGGGATGCCTGGTAGGGTGACCTTGGCCTTTCTTGCCATTGGCCATTGCGAGACTTTCCCTTGTTTGTCTTCATTCTCTCGAGGCAGCATCAAGTTTTTGAAGATCACCTTCAGTTGTATCAATGCTTGCTTTTGTACAAATATTTCACTGACTGGGCTTAAATATAATCATTAACGAGGTTCCACGATGCAAAATAATGTGTTCCCTGAGAGGCAAAAACAAACCGCTTTAGCGTGCAGTTCGCGAACCGCATATACCCGCCTGGCTATTAGTATATGGGATGTAACGCTTACACGCTTGCCCACATGTATGGGACAGTGGTATGCCCCCTCCCCCCCCCCCCCATACGCAGTTTTTGCCCATCAGCATGGCTTGATGACGTCATTGGAACCTCGTCCTTACATTTTGAATTTACGGTGACCATTTTGAATTGAGCGATGGCTGTCATTCTGCTTGACCTGGAAATGAATTCGGTCTATCTATAACAATTTTGGCAAATTCATCTAAGGCGCTTACAACAGTATAATATGTTTTCTATGGCAGCCATCTTGAATTTCAATATGGTGGCCTGTATAATGATCCACAATTAGGAAACAGCTGTACTGGAATGTTGGACACCACAAGCATGTGCATTCTTGAAAATTTGATGCTTCTACAATAATTGCAACCTGAGATATGGGTAAAAACGTGGCGGCCATTTTGAAATTCAATATGGCAGCCTACAAACTGTACAAAACAATCCACAATATCAGAAAAAGATATATCAGAGTGTCTGATATCACAACGATGCATTTTGCACCAAATTTGAAGCTTCTACAATGCTCACTTTATGAAATATGGGTCAAAATACAATTTGCTATGGCGGCCATTTTGAAATTCAAAATGGCGGCTGAAGACGTGGTTGGAAAAAATGGAACCAAAGTTTTTTGGCTTCAGCACCCCCAAATTGACAAAGTTAGCTAATAAAATCAATTTTGGCACAAAAATCTCACGGGATTACATAGTAGCCTCTACTACTAGGTGTACGTTACGAATGGAATTTATGAAAATACCGTGTGTGCGTGCTTGTGCTGAGAATGGTGAGGTGATGATATTAATACCTCATCTCACTTCCATAAGCGGTTGTGACCAATATACGGGGATTCTCCTTATGTTAATTCAAGTTTATTTCAAACATAAAACCATACTTCACACACACACACACACACACACACACACATACACACATACACACTCAGTACATGATGCACCCCCGTAAAAAAGAACATACCGATAAGAAGGTTTTGAAGAGTTTAGAAGGATATACGGCAATCTGGTATGTTTTAAATCTTATTTTGATATATTACAGAGCTCTGCATGATCTTACATCGTAACTTCTTTACATTAGGGGAACCATTTTATGTAGCAGAATTACACATTAACTGGGTAAACATTTTTAGTAAAAATATTTGGTACAGGAACGGGTGTCATTTTTATAGATAGATTTATAAAAAATAATTTTTAAGGAAAACTCTGCTAGAAGAGAAACTGTCATAGACATGAAAATCTAAGGGGAGAACTTTTTTGTTTTATGTATATCATAAACATCAAGGGTACATAAGCGATGAAACATTGGGCGTGAGCACGGTGAATGCGCTTGGTACTGCGAGTTTTAGCACATATTCGAAGTGATTTCCTTTTGAGAATGGGGGGGGGGGGTAATTTTATTGTCGGTACATTGACCTTAAACAGAGGCTCAAGCCTTCAAGTTCACACCATCCATAGATATTTGCACATCATTTGCAATAGAAGTATTCCTATTAAAAAAATACATTTGTTCAGCCATTATTTAAAGTTGTATCATTAGCATATCATCATATCAGCAGCCATTCCTAAATTCAAAGTTTACTTCTACAAATAATTATCACTGAAATTATAGTGACAAGCAATCATAGTTTTATCGTTAACAAATAACACATAATGGAAGAAAGAAGTTGTAACAAGGAGAGTCTACAAACTTTTTTTTTTCAATTAAAGTGAGCACTTATTCCTGACACACGTCATGTAAATATATTTAAAGGAAAATATAATTTCCCTGCAGTTTAAAGGAGGTATGCAGGTCAAGTGCTCATTCATCGTGCCTGGGAACATGAATACATGACAAATTATCGTTTCATTTTAATATCGTTTCATTCTAAATTCATCAGGAACTGTTGGAATCTTCCTTTCCTGCGATAACGGGACGTGGGTTGTCCGACAGTCATGCATGAATTTCACAAAACGCTCGAATGTTAATGTGAGAGGCACCGGAGGTTGTGTCTCTAACTAAGTAGTTCCCTTAAAGAAGGTTTTTAGGGCAAGTACAAGCCGATGTGATTTTTTTTTAGGTGGTGCATGACATGAAAAGATCAGGGTTTAATCACAAAGAGCTCGTAACACGGGTTATGACAATGTTTGAAGTTACTGATATTGATATGGAAAGATAACTATAGAGACAGATAATATGGGAAGGACATAATAGGGCAAAGAGGCAAAGAGAACTGAAGGTGAACCGGATGAAGCGCAGGGAAGGGGTTGCTTGCTGTCTTGTTACGTACTGGTACGTGACTTTATTTCTGTGGGAGCTGTTTCCGCGCTGACGATCCTAATACAGTACTCTCCGCATAATCGGGTAGGCTCGGGCAGAGAGTTTCTTACCCGATTAAGCGGAGTACCCGATAAACAGAAGAACGCGTCTCATTTACAATTGACACACACAATGTGTACGTACATACTAATGTACACTGCACCAAACACATATGCTTAACACGCGTGCTTGCACGGCACATTATACATACCTTACACTTGCTCAGTCACAAGCAATAATTTACACTCTTTTATGGACAAATATTGTCTTCAGAAAACTCTGTCGTTTGACCAGACTCCTCGCTAACACGCAGGCATTTTCCGAAATGAACACGTCTCTTTGCGCGCACTAGTCACGTAGAACGTCGGGTTACTTTTCGATAAGTGACTGGGGAAAAGCAAAATTATTGAGCTGGTGAATGGCCTGATTTTCATTGCAAACTTCTCGTATTGTGAATGTTGATGTAGAGCAAGGGAGGAGCGCAAGTGTGTTCAACAATACACAATACATGTGTATAATGCTCGTTTACGTGTGGCAAGTCGGTACTGGTACATGTGTTTTCATGTTTGATAACTCCCCAAATGATTGGTCTTCTTTGCAAATTAAGCAGAGAATGCGATTAGCCATGGAAAATTTGACATTCATGATTTCTTAAAGTGTTATATCTGCGATGAAATGTGGGTAGAAATTAGATAAGAAGAACATTATTTACCCATTTATGCGGAGAGGCAACCCGATTATCAGGTAACTTTAATGTGCATTGGAACTGATTTTGACACTACTACCCAATTAAACGGAGTACCCGTTTAAGCGATACCTGATTACGCGGTGAGTACTGTACTTCATTTGACTTTAGGATAGCTGTTCCGAGTTTTTTATTTTTCCAACACAGCTTTGCTTTTCTTTCCCAAAAGGAACTTGGAGAGCGATCAATAATATTTTATGTCAAGTCCTGCTTGTGCATCAGTCTTTTTAAAATACAAGCAGGTTCCCGTGAACTAGGTCCATCCGTACAACAGTTGGATCAAGGAGGGTAATTCATCTCAGGGGGCACGTGCCCCCCCCCCCCCCCATGCCCCCCGTAGTTACGCCACTGGTTGCTTAGATTGGGGATTTACCTGGATTCCTCGCACGATCTTCTTAGTTATACAGCAGGGCGCTGGACTGCATCGACGGCCACAGTTCCTTTCGTATGCAGTGGTCGTAGAAATCCTCGGTGTTGATATCAGATGCATTCAAATAACAACAACCATAATGTTGAGGTTATTGAGACAGTCAAGGAGGAAAAGGATCTCGGGGTGTACTTTTCTCCAAACCTCAATTGTACTCTTCATGTACACAAAGTAGCTGCAAAGACGAATAAAGTTCTTGGTCTGATCAAAACAACTTTTACTCATTGGACTATATAGGAAAGCGTTTGTCCTACTGTATAAAGGCCCTTGTTAAACCACAACTAAAATATTGCTCTTTTGTATGGAATGAACTTTTAAACCTGAAACCTGAGACCTGATGACAATCTATCTGAACCTAGCTTTCTCATGGGAAGGAATCCTTTTTTGTTTTTTGGTGTGTTTTTTTTAAATGAGCAAAATTGTACCGATCAGCAACTTTATGACAAAATGGTTGACGTTCTTACTGAGATGTCTTCATGTTGAATTATTGCCTTAGTGGAAAACACATTGCTATACTTTCATCATTTTTAACTTACGATTTCGATAATGATTTAAAAATAACACAACACTCTTATCGATATCATACTTATTGCGGCTTCAAAGGTGCTTTTAGAATTTATGTCTATAATATATGAAAACGAAATGAAACGTCATAGCATAGCACTCCATTCTCTTTTTAGAATAATAAACCACTAAAAACATATTGTGTCTGTGTTTTCAATTAGGAAAAAAATAGCCTTCAGTAAAAGTGGGTAATTAGGATTGTTCTAATAACTTAACTTTATCAGAACTCCACAGGCAGACAGGGCTAGAAGGAAAGTCAAAAATTTAGAATCTTTACACTGTTAACTGAATAATATGATAGCTGTATTCCGATCGATTACTAGTATTCAACAAACAAAAAGCCTTAAAAAAGGCATCCTCCATCATGTCAAAAGGATTACAGTCAAAATGTCGAACGTCAACAACTTTGTTGAAAAACATACCTGCACAACCTCATCTCTGTTTCTAGTGAGGGGGAGGAAACAAAAGATGCAGATGTCTTAACGTAAGAAAGAAAGGAAACCAAACGTGCAGGACACAAGAAAGCCAAGAACGGCATCCGAAACGTGGGCAGGAATGATTTTACAAACAGACATAGCAGTATTAGTATTTTTATATTTAAGGTCAAATTTTGAATAAGAGCATTAATGTGATAGCCCTGCTCAAAATCGACATAAAGTCGCAGATTATGATTCTCAGTAACGGCCCCAAAAAAAAAACCACGTCATTTTGGTTGACCGACTCTATTCTTGTTTAGTTTGTCTCACTGGGGAAAGTTTTTTTTTTCTTTCTTTCTCGAGAGGCATTGCTTTCACTACACAATAGAATACTATAGTTTCAATGATACTTCTGCACAGTGCACCAGAGTGACCCTAATTTTCCTTTATTCTTTCCTATGAGATCGAACCTCCTAACTCTCTTTTATTGCAAACACTTTTTTGATTGGGTTAGAATGACCCAATTTTCACAATTTATACTTTAATACATATTAACTGTATTAGCGGCCAAAAAATTTTGAAAAAAAAAGCGCAATAGGGCCTACTATTTTGTTGGCCCTATCGGGTATAAAGTAAGTTCGAAATAATTTTTTTTTTAATTCCTTTTTATCTCTGGCCACTATATAATTCACATTTCAATTTTCAAGATTTCACAGGACTGAACGGACCATCAGAACTAAAAAAAAAAAAAAACCCAAAGAACTTGTGTGTGATGAATGTATCCTGAAATATCAAAAGATTACATGCATTTCATTTTTACTCATTCAAGAGCGTAAAATAAACCAAAATAGATGTAGAGGACGAATAACCATTCATTAACGTTAGAAACAACCCTTAAGCCAAAAATATAAAACAAAGCACAGAGTGGGCCAAAATTGAAGATAGAATATTCTTGTCCATCATAGTTACTGGTGTTAGTCATTTGGGCATTTCAAGCCAACGCTATCATTACCTCTATAAAACAAAATTAGAATAAAAGATAAAGTTACGCCTATAGAAAGAATCTTTTTTTTTTCCTATACTGTCGTCGAGCTTTTAACCCAACGATTTTGGAGTGATGCCTGAGGTAACTCGAATCTATTAGTAAAACAACAAAAACTTCACTAAAATTCAATCAAAAGATTGAATCGAATTTAATATAAAATGCACTCCCTCGGAAAGGACGGGCTTCATGTTTTCTGAACTCTTGTTTTGTTGTTGATCGGTAATTATAATTTATTGTGATTAAATATAAATTTGTAATGATGTATGTGTTTACTGTATTGTGAGTATAAATTATGCTTGTATGATTGTGTATATATTGAAAACTGTATTTATTTATATGTGTACATGTACATGAATGTACGTACGTATGTATGTATGTATGTATGCAGATATTCCTATGCGTACACCCATATACCAACAAGAAGAATTTCCTATATGGACAATAAATGAATCTGAATCTGAATCTGAATCTGAATTAATATCCCTAAATGGAAGGTTACCGCTGCTCCTAACTGATGATTATCATAACACATCTGGGCACTAAGTTTCCGAGGTGAGTTTCATGAACACCGATGGGGGTTTTCCCCGAACAGTCCTGCAAAGTTCTCGAGTCCCGAGTTCCTGTATTGACCTACTTAATTTTTGGACGAATAGCCCGATTTTCCACAGATTTTTATTTATGTGTCTTATTATTAGACATTGCTACATTTATCAATCCCCATGTATCAAATATTTAGGTTTCTACATACAGAATGGTGTTTTAAGTGACAAGTCTTCTTCATAGTTTCTTGAGTGGTTATCTTCATATCTTTAACAAAATATATATGTGTTTAGATATGCCTCTATTTGTACTTATCATAGGCATGAACGACCTGTGATTCTTTGTTTCCTATGTATATTATTCAAATAAATGTTTCTTTAGGTCTAGTTTGTACACATTGTATATTCTGTTGAAAAAAAAAGAATTCAATTGAATATAATATAATTCCTACATGGAAGGTTACCGCTGCTCCTAAGAGATGATTATTTTTTTCCCTTCCACAGGGTTCCTTTATTGAATAATATCATACACACAAATATATACAAAAAGAGATATGTATGTACATGCAGATTTAACACATGATATTCTTGGCCATTCTAAATACAATAAGAACAGCAAACAGATACAAAAATCAATTATAAATTGCAAATTCTTTTCAAAGTGTCAGAAAATTACCTGACAAATCATTTCATAAGAAAACACAATCAGAAACATTTAGTAAAATGTAACCACTTTTTCATAAATTTCTTTTCTTTCAGATTTGTTTTACATATATACTTTTCCATATCATGATAACTTTTTATCGCTGACATGATTTGTTCAAAAACTGGCAAACAATTTTTGCATTTGGCTGTAAAAATTTCTTTCCTTACTATAATCATAATGCAATTGAGGGCACTGTTATTACGTCCATAAAAACCAAATAATTTATTTTGATTTGTAAGCTTAATATGAATAGCATTACGGGACAGCCAAAGCTCAAGTTTTGACCATATCTCGTTTGAATATATACAAGAACAAAATATATGCATAATTGTTTCTTCGCTGTTATTACAAAAAGTACATAAGTTATCTGTTATTAATTTAAATATCAATAAAGCGTCTTTCATATAAAGAATTCTATTTAGCATCTTGAACTGAAACCATCTCATGTTTACATCGACAGTTCAATAAAAGGGAATTTGGTAATAAAAACTCCAAATGATATTATCAAAATCAAACTCCTGTTTCCATTTTATAAGACTTTTACATTCCTTTGTCTTATGTTTCAAGAAAGCCTGGTAGATATGTGCACAACCTTTTTTCACTTTCAGTATTAAAAACAATGTTTCAGGAATAATACATGTAGGTTCCATAATCTTAGGTATGGCAGTTTTATTATAACCAAATCGAATAGCATTACACAAACCATAATATTGAAGAAAGTTTGCTTGTACATTATATTTACGTTGAAAATCAAAATATGAAAGAAATTTTCCATCTGTTTCTAGAACATCGTTAACAAAACGTACCCCCTTAGCACACCATAACTTATAATAAATTACATTATTATTAACTTGTATTCTAGGATTGTTCAAAAGGGGTTGACATGCGATATTATCTACAATGGACTGAGTTAAATTTGAAAAGGCTAATAATACCTCTTTCCAAAATGGGTTGCGCATTGAAATGGCTAATTCTTTGTAATGTTCAGCCCCCATGAATAAGTGGAGAGATGTGTATGATGGAGGCAAGAATGATTGGAACATATGTAAAGTGAAATTTTCGTTACTTGGATAACAAAAGAATCTTCTTATCCATGATATTCTGAGTGATTTAGAATGTATAAAAATATCTGTCATTTTAACCCCACCATCACTGTATAATTGGCACATTTGTTTCCTACTTATTTTATCAGGTTTATCGTGCCATATAAATTTATAAAAAGATCGGTTAACATCATTCATAATTTCTAATTTTGGTTCTGGAAGAGATAAAAGCAAATAATTCAGTTTGGGTATCAATAAAGATTTTACTATCGTTACTCTCCCTAAGGGAGTCAATGTTCTTTTCAGCCATATCGCTATCTGACTTTTTATCTCTTTAACCTTTTCTTGATAATTGTGATTAACCATTTCAGATAATTTAACTGAAAAATCAATGCTAACAGATGATTATCATAACACATCTGGGCTCCAAGTTTCCGAGGTGAGGTTCATGAACACCGATGGGGGCTTTCCACCAGCAGTCCTGCAGAAATCTTGAGTCCTGAGTCCCTGGATTGACCTCAGCACTTTGAAGACAAAACCATCAAACAACATCGTGCCAGAGAAAATACAGGAAGTAGATTTCATGTAACCGTTATGACTCTTCCTGTTTTTGTGCTCATCCCAAATACTTTTCACCCGGATATCATGGAATCCAAACTTGGCAAACCTAATGGGGGCTGGTAAACAATTTAACATCATACCTTCAAATTTTTGTTTCCTCGATATTCTCATTTTCCTTTTTTTTTTTTTTTGTCTGTGTCTCTTTCTCTTTATCCTCCCATAATCTGTAATTCTCTCTGTTTGAAATGTTCAAGCTCATTAAAATTTCTTTTTCCATTTCACTTTGTGACGGGTGCATAATCAAACGAGCCAGCACTGTTGCAACAACTTCGCATACTTTCTTTATTCATTTCTACCTCTTCAATTGATCACTTGAATCTCTGAATCGGAGTGTGAAAGACTTATTGTGTACATTTCATACACCTAATGTATTTTATATACATACAATGTATGTATGTATGTATGTATGTTATATATTCATATGTGCACACACACACACACACGCCTTATGTACCTTGTACATGCTGTTTGGTTATTAACAAAGCATCCCGGTCGCTGATGAAGAATGCGATGACTAATCTGTTTGGTGTCTTGTTTCTAAAATATGCGCTTTCCTCGTCAGGGTAAAGCGTTTTAATGCCACTTTAGGTTTTTATCATACATATTATATATATATATATATATATATATATATATATATATACACCAACACCTATATATACATTGTACTATACCTTAAACTATTTCTATTTATTAACAAAGACTAATTTCCGTTTCATGATTTTGGGAGTAAACATTATGAAATAATAAGAAGTCTAGGTCTACCCACATCTGTTTTCCTGGTATGAACTTAGAATGTCTAGAAAGAGCATAACGTTTTGGGAGAAAAGAAGGAGCAAACAAAAAAAGAGTGAAATACACACCCTCGGGATGCCGTGTCAATGTACTATTTGTAAAATCGACGGCCTTGTCTTCATTTTGATTGGCTCTTAAGTTGGAGCAAGCTAACCAATCAATGAAGTGTATGTCGTCCCAAAGTCGGACTTGCACATCCAATCAGCAATCTTATGTGATTTGCCGACACCGGAGGTCTTAACTCTGGATGCCGATTATCACTTCATGAGTTGAGCGTGATAACGGTGTAGTGTGTATTGTGTATTGCACACATCCAATATTGAACGTTGGGGACTGCATGCATCGAATATCCAGCTACCATGAAGGGCAAACAGCGGTCCCCGGTATTTGCTGTCCTACCGTTATGCTTTTGGCTGTGCTGCTTTTCAGGTATTACACCCTTGTCTTCGTTCATACTAAGTTCGGAGATATGGCCCGAAATATAATCCAGTATACTAATTGGTATACAAATGATGCAAATGTGCATACTGCACATTATGCATACCTTCGAGTGAGCTGCGTCTCCACTACCATCATGACCTTAAACTTGTTTCATAGAATGGTTATATGAACTATTTTTTTTAATTTACATTCATGGGTAAATACTAATCAGCTACATGTAGAACTTGCTCAAAAGCCAAGATGTCCAGAATTCGCAGTGGTGTTACAAACACACTAGACACAAACTTTGTTGTTTACCGTAAATATGTGACTGGGCACACTCGTAACTGATTACGTACTTATGACTGTTAATGATTGAAGTATGCAAATATGACATAAATGCGCATGATTACAGCAAGCCACAGTCATGTATTTTAGAAATGATCTCTCAAGCGGTTGTAAGTATACCGGTAATTGGTACGTGGTCACTGGCAAAAAAAAAAAAGGTTACTGTAAGCCTACTAGTGATATTAGGCATAATGAAGAACTGGTCACGTGACTGCTCTCAGCCAATCATTTAATTGGGAATGAAACCACCTTTTCATAAACTTTCATCTTCTTTAATAGAAGCAGCGTGTTTGTGTGTGTGTGTATGTGTGCATGGGTTGGCGTGTTTGTGTATGTGTCGTAATGCGGTAGTAGATGATAGAGGAGGAAAAATCGGAGTTACATAAACTATATGTGACCCTGCATAAAAAAAAATCAACAACAACAAAAAGCCGCCAGACATGGATTTTTAGTTAAGGGCACTTATTGAAAGAACAGATTCTAAGCTTTAAAATGATGTATTGCTCAATTCAATGGACTCTCCTATTCTATCTAAATATTGGAAAGAAAGCACACACTTTGGAAAGGTGTGAACTCAGAAAAGAGGCTTTGAAGTAAAGGGTCTATTCAAGACCTTAATCCATTGTAATCTTTGGAAACTGTGCCGGCTGTGCGATGAATAGGACGACAAACAGGATGTAAACCATCGTAGCAACAACAATGTAGGGATTATCAGTTAAAGCTGAAATTGAGCATGCTCAATTAACGCATTCTGTCCATAATGAATACCAACTTTTAAGGTGGTAGCACTATCTATTCAAAAGTTATTAGAAAAACTGTTGAAAACACACTTTCCTGTTCGTTTTATGACCATAAACTTATATAATGTAGACGAAGAATAGCTCTTTCGGAAAGTATGAAAAACTCAGGATTTACTTGGTTGACCTGTTTCACCCTTTTGAGGTCCTTACACAAAATCAAGGCTTGCGACTTGTTTGTTTTCTTATGCACGGTCACAGATGGAAATGAACAAACAAACAATATGATTATACTCGACAAGGTCTGAGAGTTCGTTTTAGGGCCAAATTGTTTGAGGAAGGAGAAACAAAAACAATATATTTGGAACAATTGTTAAAATCTAATAAAAAGAAAAGTGTCATTAAGGAAATATATGATAACAATGAACAAATGATAAATAATGTAGGTGGAATAATGGAAATAATTAGGTTATTTCTAGGAAAGTTGTATTTTATTAATGATGATAATATTTGCGATAGAAATTGATGATTTACGGAAATTAAGTAAAGAGAGTTGAGAAAGTTGCGAAGGGCAAGTTAACATAAATGAATGTATTATGGTTTTGAAGGAAATGAAATGTAATAAAGCTCCTGGAAACGATGGTTTCACAGTGAAGTTTTATCTTACTTTTTGGCCAATTTTGGGGCCAAATCTTCGTAGAAGCTCTGAATCAGGCATGTGATAAAGGGGAACTTCCAGTATTAGAATAGCAAGGTGTTATTATTTTATTATAAAAAGTAAAAAGGATGTATTGTACATCGAAAATTGTAAACCAATCACATTGTTGAATGTAGACTATAAGATATTATCTAAGGTGTTATCAAATAGAATTAAAGAAGTGTTGGGAGAAATTATGCATTTTGATCAAGTTGTGTAAAATATCAAGAATAGGAATATAGGAGAAGCGGTAAGATTAGTAGATGATATGTTATTTTATTATATATTTGCATTACAAAAGTGTGTTCTTGATCACAGTGGATATTGAAAAAGCGTAACTCAAGACTTTTATTTCAGATTTTACATAAGTTTGGAATCGGCAATTCGTTTTGTTCTTGGGGGTAATGCGCTTTATAAAGATATTAGTAGTTGTGTTATGAATGGAGGGCACTCTACTGGTTATTTTAAAATTAAGAGAGGGGTTTGGCAGGGTCATTTCCTATCTCCGTATTTGTTTTCATTAGTTATTGACACACTGGCACAAGTTGTGAAGAAATACAACACTGTTAAAGGAATATATTTTGGGGAAAATGAAACAAGGTAAATTTTATATGCAGATGATATTTCGTTGTTTATAAAGGACACGAAATCTTTAAACAGGCTACAGTATATTTTTGATGAATTTGGGAAAATAAGCGGTTTAACAGCAAATCAAGAAAAAAATTGTGGATGGGTAAGGAAGAAACCTATGTTATCATCATGTATCGTGCATTCGCCTGAGAATGTTTGAAGCAATTGTCTGGACTCTGGGGAGGTGAGGAGGTTGGGAGGGGTGGTCAATTCCTTTGTGGGATATCCCAAGGCATAGGTACGATTAAGAGGTGGGATACGTATGGGTATAGAGTCTCCGCTTTGTGTTAAATACACGTAATACACAGACTTATTTGTTCACTTTACTTCATTATGATATGATTATACATTATTATGTAATCACGTTTGCGATTTTGTATGAATAATTTTATAGTATTTTCTGCTACTTTGATGGAATAGAAGGAAATCAAAGCCAAAAAAAAAAAAATGTGGACTGAGTGAAAGCAGCAACTTATTTAATCGGTTTCCCGATTTCCCTCAAACGTTTTAATACTGATGTTCTTCTAATATCTCTGCCATCATTTCAACCTACGTTTTAATTTAGGTTTTGGTTTCTTTAAATTAAATTAGTACATTAAATATTTTGCACGATCTTTCTATTCATTCTATTAAGGCACACAGAATGATTCTGAAAACATTATTTGAACTACATTTGAAGGTCCACACAAAAATTCAACGATCTGGCGACAATTTCGGGGATTATTTCGAAAGTTGTCGATCAAAAGAAAGAAAAGTACATATTAGATTGGAGTGGTTCCCGAGTTACCTATCAAAGAGATTCCAATTTGTACATGTCAACGGCTTGGACACTCAAAATAAAACAATTGCATGTGGTGTTCCACAGGGGAGCTTACTAGGCCCATTGTTATTCATTATTTATATCAATGATTTTCATAGATCCTCGGAGAAACTATCATTCATATTATTCGCGGATGACTCTAACCTTTTCTTTTCCCACCCCGACCCAAAGAATAGTAAATGAAGAATTGAAAAAGGTCATACAATGGATATACGCAAATAAATTGTCACTAAACATTCAAAAAAACAAAAATTATGCTTTTTAGTAACTCTTTAGATAGCCTCCCAGGCAATATAACATTTGATACTACTCCCCTAGAAGAAGTTTCTTCCTTTAAATTTCTTGGTGTTTGCGTTGATAACAAGCTTTCATGGAGGAATCATGTTGATAACATATGCAAAAATTATTTCACGTAACATTGGCGTAATGAACAGATTAAAATATTATCTTCCTTCATCGGCATTATTAACTCTTTATTCTAGCTTGATACTACCTTATTTAAACTACGGGATCCATGCTTGGGGTAATACATATCATATATTACTTGATAAACTATTTTTTATTGCAAAAGAAAGCGCTCAGAATTGTTTTTAACCTACACACCCGAGAACATACAGATACTTTGTTTTTTGACCATAAAATACTAAAAATAAAAGATTTGTATATGTGTTTCAACTTGGCCACTTCATGTTTAATTATAACAGCAACTTCTTACCCAAAATATTTCACGACTCATGTCATTGAAACAGTCATGTACATAACTATCCCACGCGACGATCCGACGAATTCCATCTTCCATCAATGAGAACCGCACATGCCCAAAATACATTTCTTTATACCGGACCCAGACTTTGGAATAATCTAGATAATAGCTTAAAAGATTCCCCCAAATTTGTCACATTTAAATACAAATTCAGAAAACACCTACTCTCTTCTTATAATTCTAGATAATTCAAATTGCTTTAATTCATGCTTGAGCTTTCACCTGTCCTAATGTCGCAGCACTTGGCGTGTTCTGTATGCAGACCTCTCTTCTTTCTTCTCTCCTCTTCCTTTCCTGTCTTTTGTTCTTCGTAGACTTGTATTGTTACCGTCTTCTCTCCTCTCAGTACTGTCTCGCGTCTTATATGTGTGTGGGTAATTAAACGTGTGTACGAGTGTGTTGTCCTTGTCATATTTTCCCGGTACACGTGGTTCAGTGAACAGTGTCCGGGCATCAGCATTGATACTCTATTTTTATTTGTTATTTTTTCCCGACCTGCGTATCTCAAAATAACAACATGTATATTTTTACAAATGATTTAAATAATTTATATCAAATACAATAGCTATAAAAAAAAAACCCTCGAATTATTTATCTAGCGATCCCCGTCCCACAAGCTTTGCTTTTTAGTGGATCACTATTTTCCATAATCGAATTTATTTTCCGCACGCCCACGAAGTATATATGCATTCTTCCTCCTATATATATATATATATATATATATATATATATAATATATATATATATATATATATATATATATATATGTTGTTATATAATTTATCTCGTATACTACATGAATCTTTTGCAAATGTTTGCACAATATTATTTCATGACTTGTATACTTTGTACTATGTTTTGATTTTTGTTGATTGGAAATAAACTATGATTGAATTGAATTGAACTGAATTGAATTGAAAAAAATAGATGACGATGTGAATAGCTAATGTGTAATAGTCGGGGTCATCTATGCGAGACCGACATCCACAAGTCATAATATGACCCATGAGACCCACATGTCGCACAGGCGGAGCAAGAGCTGAGATATCACGATTTAGTCATTCAATGATCTATGAATATTTCTATTTCTTACTTGTTTTTTGATAGGAAAAAAACTATTAAAAAAATTCATCAAAAATGTGCACCAGATCGCTGAATTTCAGGTCTGAATATACAAAATCTCCCTCGTGCGTGTGTGTGTGTGTGTGGGGGGGGGGTTGGGGGGGGGGGGGGGGGGTGGGGGGACATCCCCCTCCCACAACCTCCCTCCCACAACCTCCCTCCCACAACCTCCCTCCCACAACCTCCCTCCCACAACCTCCCTCGCACAGATGTTCTAACTCCAAGTCCCATCCCCACCCACCACATCCCCCTCCCACAACCTCCCTCCCACAACCTCCCTCCCACAACCTCCCTCGCACAGATGTTCTAACTCCAAGTCCCATCCCCACCCACCAACGTTCAAACGAAACAATGCCCCTGCGGATGATTGCTTTATTAACTTAAATCAAGAAATTTGAAAAACACAAAAGCTGCAGGAAAATATCTACTATATTATTACATACAAAGAAAATGGAGATCCATGATATTACCATTTTATTGAATTTATTTGGGCATTATTCAGGGCTACGCTACATAATTTAAAAGGGGGTGGGGTCAAAATCGCCTGTCAGTCGAGAAGAAAGAAAATCAAAAAAAGTCTTCATACTTTTAAGGTGTGATTTTCCGCCGAAAGTCGTCTGACAAGCAAATAATAAAGAAAAAAAAGACGAAAACAAGAACTTGCTGGCACTTCCCTCCCACTTTATATTTCATGCAAAATAGTGGGACATTCGATCCCTGTAAATCGTGTGTGTGTGGGGGGGGGGGGGGGGGGGGGGGGGCACCAAGCTTCTTCCCCCCCCCCCCCCCCAGGCTTCGCCGGTCCGGTTATGGGCTTGTAATCGTGGTGATGGTGACTATCGCCGATCATCCACCCCCCCCCCCCCCACTCCTCAGTACGGATTTATGCCGTTGCTGAATGACAAGTAATATTGCATACAATGAAATTTTGACATTCCTCCAGATCATTTATATCATGTCGCCAAATCGCAGTTATAAGATACCTTACCCTTTTCGAGACTCTTGAGAGAAGATCAAAGTAATGCCGCAAAGCAGTGTAATTTTATGTATTAAAGAAAGTCAACCTGATGCAAACATGATACCATGATTTATTCATGGAATTTTATGTTACATATATGTATATTTATATATATACTGATCCAAAACCGTTGAAACCTAATGTTACGATGAGCTGATATCAGATACGTGTACTAAACTTTGCTCCATTAAGGAAAAAAAAATATGCCGTAAATAAAAGCAAAGCTCTGGTACTTTTGAATACTTGAAGTAATAATTAATTAAACAACATAAATAGCTTAAGAAAATTAATATTTTTGTAAATAATAGTGTGAGAACGGTAACGGCACATCGATACGTTACCATCAGAAATTTCAGATACGCTACCAATAAAACGTGTCGTGCAGCAAGGTTAACCGTGACGCGCTTCTGCGTTGGCAGATGTGTGATGGCAACAGTATGAAGACTGTTGGCATCATGCTCTATATGACTTGTTAAAATACATTTCTAAGATGAATTAAAAGTTTGTTTGATGAAAATCGGTTTTGAAATAGCCGAGAAATCCAAAATAAAGTAAAATAAAGAGGTCCTAACTGAATATAATGACTCATCTACTTTTATTTGGACATCTTTCTTTTACTTTATTTCGTCTCGGCCATTTCAAAATCGATTTTCATCAAATATACCTTTAATTCCTCTTAGGATCGTATGCTCTTATGTATTTCTTATAAGTGGATTTCGATTATCTTGCAAAAAGTTAAAACCTGAATCCTCATCTAAACCAGACCTGTACTATCCCATGGAATTGTGGAATATACAAAAAGTGATGTCAGATATATATTACAAATCCATTTTATATTTGCTTTGTTGTGTTGTTGCGTGTTTCGTATCACAAAAACTTTATGTCTGTATAAATCAACTAAGAAGGACTTTACGGTCTGAAGTCCGGTACTCACCTTATGTTGTCAACTTCACAGCAAACGAAACTACATGACAGCTCTACCTTAGTTCATTATAATTTTTCATCTTATCTACATAAAAATGTGCACAGTATTATGGTAAATGTCAAGAGAACTTCCTGTGTTGCATGTCTATGCTCTGATTTGTTGTCTAGCGTTTTGCGTCAGGTTTGTTAAATCACATGTTTGAGTGATCGGGGTTTGATGTAAATCGGCAGTTTGATGTGTCAATGAACATGAATGCTTTGTCAGATACGCAACCATCGTTTATCGATTCTTGAGACCTAATTCATTACAGACAGGGACAAAGGAAAATTGAATTCATGTGTATTATTTGCGTAGAAATCTTTTCCAACGTCATTTTTTTTTTAAATTCGAAACTATCATCAGAAAAAGTATTGTGGAATTAAATTTGTTTGGTTCTCGTATTTCACGTATATCTAAACGTTTTATTGAAGAGTTATATCATCTTTTTCTTATGACGAGATCGTTCTGTACGGTGAAAAGTGCGGTGTTTTAAAAAATTAGTCACATTGTGATGTTCTTACAAATTGAAATTAATTTATTTGCGTGATTGGTGTGGGGCCTCAATTCATATCATTACGAATGCGAATTGAACTTCTGTTGCGTCAGATATGTTACCACACACAGTTCGCTTTAGATCCAAAATGCATTTAATCTGGCAGAGATGTTACCTGGCATTTGCTATTTATGAGAAGTGTAATACTTAGTCATACTGTTTCATACATAATTAATAAGATTATTGGTATGATGCAACTGTAGGTAAAAAGTCAAATCACGGTAACATATTTTAAGCCAAAATATACATATGTTCATCACTTTTATTTAACCTTCACTTTATAAACCACGATCATTTTATTACAGATTAGATTAAGGCTGACTCCAAAATGTTTTCATGATAATTGATTTTGATAAGGCTTGTGGTTTTTACATTAAGCATTTCGTTTTCGAAGCAAGAAACAAGCAGACAATCAACGACTTTCTAAGTTGCTACCTCTGGTAATGTATCTGACATGTTGTTGTAACATGTAAAAAAGGACTCTGCGTTTGGAAATGTGTCTAGAAAAGAGCTTCAAAATCACCTATTCATTGTTTTATATTCCTAAGGGAATATAGTTTCTAAATTGATATAAAATGAATTAGATTAAGGCTGATGTTGAATTTTTGTCATTATTTTGTACAACTGTAATTGCACTCTTTTCTGGAGAATGGCTTTTTGCTTGTTTCTTTGTTTTAGGAGTGTTAGCCGAAAACTGCCCCTCCCTTGAGGGGGTAACTTTCGCAAACATCATATACGATCCTCCGGCTTCAGCTGGGGCCGACACCTATCGGAACGGAACGGTAGCAAGGACACAGTGCGACGACAAGTACGCCGTGTACCCGCCCTCCTCTGCTGACAGAACATGCGTTGACGGCTCTTGGAGCGGTTCTACGAGCTCTTGTCGACACATAAGTAAAGCCAACCATATAGCGCTATAATCATGTATTTTCTTTAATTGTATATTACAATGTTCTGGGAATGGTGTCATTATTGTGAGGATTGAACAAAAATACTCAACTGGTGTCGCGTCCAGAAATTAATCTTGTTAAAAAATTGTCACTTTGGCGTCTGTGTGTCAAAGGCAGTAACCCACCGCCTCGAAGGTCCACAAGGATTTTCAATATCTTGTAAAATGATAGGAATGGGGCGATGCGCTGTATTAAACACGTTCAAACAGTACCATACCAAAGAGCTGATTCTTTATAAGTTTGCGGGTGGCCTAAACGTTAATGGCGTTATTCATATAGCCTGAATAAGTGGGCAAAAACGTTGAAAAAATATTTGTTAGGCGACTAATTGTTTGATTGATTTTTTTTTCTTTTTTACGATTTGCTAGCTAAGTATGTTTCAGCGTGAGCCGTATCTTTATAACTCTATTTTCACCTTTTCTCGGCATTTAAGAAACGTAACAACAATCGGTCGATCGAGTTCTCGTCATGAGTTTTGTTACGCATCTTGGCCAGCCCGGCTTCACAGGCTTCTCTGCAATGCAATGCGTAGGCCGTCAGAATCTGGTCGAGATGAATCAAAACCTTTTGTTGTAATGTTACAAAAGAGTTTAATCAGAAGGCCAATAGAAGTTAAACGTATACATACGAAAGAGTTCATTCAGCATGCATGAAAATAACTGTATACCATTTTATTCAATAAATAAAGGATATTAACAGCGTGTTCACGTATATTTCAGTACAAGCCATCTCCTTTTTAGACAATTCACCTAGGTAATATTGAGGCATTTGCCATTAAACGTTACTCACAACAACACAGCAGACATGTACCAAGATGTTTCACATATTTGAATGTTTTCCCTCAATTCAATCAATAGAGGACACTGATGTATTCAGCATGGTTACAACTGTACAAAAGAACCTTCAACTGAGGGGCCAGTGTGTAGATAAAAAAAAATCATCAAATGACTGAGAGAGAGAGAGAGAGAGAGAGAGAGAGAGAGAGTTCTATTTGAGCCTTCCAGAGGATAGATATTTGAGATAACTTTACAAATGAAACCAAACGAAGAGAATAATAACATTTCCATTAAAAGATATGAAAAATTTTGAAATCTTAGGGAAAGGAAAAGTGTCCAGTGGCCTGCCCTTGCGGGGAAAAAAACAGAGGAAAGAGAATACCTTTTTATTTTACTTTTTTAAAAGCAGCCAGTTGACACTTATTCCAAAACGACCTTGAACTCGGGCTTTAGTGGTACTTAAAATCTTTCCGCTTCACCCTCCCCCCCCCCGCCATTTTTTTCTCCCTTCGTGTAGACAGGATGTGTCGGAGAAACGATGATTAAGTCCAATTGTTCGCACGGACCTGCAGCACCCCGTGCAAGAATAGACCTGGAGGGGCGTGTCCTCGGGACCAAAAATGTATATGTGATGGTGTTTGTGGATGGAGCTGCCTAGCCATTGGTAAGATGGAAGTAAATCACCTACCCAAACACACATACAAACACACACACACACACACACACACACACACACACACACACACTGTTGTAGTCCATATTTTGTGATGCTTCAAGTGCTGATTCTATCAATGTCTATGCTCTGTCCCTGTCTATTTCTCCAGACTTCCAGATGTATTTTTGAATGTGTACCCATTGTTAGAGATATAATATTTGTTATGTTGGTGTTAGTGAATACCACTGGATACACGTAATGTTCATCATGTTAATCTAATCTGTTCACAATAATGTGTTGTTGGATCGGAATGACTATTTTCTTTGAAAGAACGCAGCATTAGATAATGGATACTGAATATCCTATATGACCTTGTGAATGTCAGAACGTGTTACAGTGATACACTGATTTTTATTTCATTTCATTTCATTTCATAACATTTCATTACATTTCATTTATTTCATTTCCACAACATTTTCATACACAAAATAATACAACATCAATACAATATAGTAACAAAGAAGAATACGTGAAGTTAACAATATTACGCATCACAAAAGCAAATGAGAATTGAATTAAACTAAAGTTGCAGGAAATGGAGGAGACATGCTAAAAAGGTGAGCTTGTATTTTGCAGTCTCCTCGTGGACAAAAAGACTAAATAACATAACATCAGAAAGCAATTTGCTAGACATAATATAAAAGGTACACACCACATATTGACCTATACAAACAAACAAACAAACAAACAGACAAACAGACAGACGGATAAACAAACACAAGCAACCTCTCTTGTAAAGAGAAAGATAGAGAGAGAAAAACAGAACACAGTGAAGGAAAACAAGGAAAAGAGGACATTATTTTGAAAGAAGAAACAGAAAGAGACAAGAGGACAGGAAAAAGGCGAGAAAGGAGAAGAGATGAAGGGTCTATACCAGCACACGCGAGGCACATGGTGCGATGGATCACCGAAGTATATGTAGGAAAGGAATAGATAGAAGAAAAGAATGAGTATAACGAATAAAAAAGAAAGCTCAAAATTAAGGCTAACTAAAATATAACTCATTCATCTGTATAGGAATTTATGAACAACTTCTTCAGTTTGAATGTGAATGTGTTTAAACTTAGAACTTGTTTCACACTATCGGATCGAGAGAGTTCCAAAATTTGGGGCCAGTAAAAGAAAATATAGATTTAGCAAACATGGTCCTAGTTAATGGCAAATGAAATGAGTTGGATTGCCGGGTAGGATAAAGATGAACAGATCTATTTTTAATGAACATGGACTCAAACTAAAGAACTAAACTATTTCTTGAACGGCCCCTTCAGTGGAATGGAAGAAATACAGTTGAGTATCAACAATCTCTGTTTTACAACTAAATTAAATAAGGTCTTACAGCAAACAAGTAATGGCTCGAATTGATTTAGATAAAATAAATGGACTAATAACATGACATAAAAAGTCTTAATTATGTATAGTTCTGTATAAAATACCACTTTATCAACGTGTAATGCATGAAACGGAAATACACAAAAAAAAAATATTTGAACCTCTACATGATGACAAAACAAAATTTTGAAAGATTCTTTAGTTGCTTAATAAATTTAACATTACTGATTAAACTGAATAACATTAGGCCTGCGGTAATGATAACTTGTCACATACGGTACTTCTTAAGCTCATCAATGAAAAACGGACACACCAAAACATAATGATTTTCATCACCCTGTACTTCAAGGTTACACAACGAACATATACAGGGGCGGATCCAGGAATTCTGTAAAGGGGGGGGGGGGGGCGTAACTATTATTTTTGGTACCACTTCCGGGTTTCATTTCATTTTTTTCTTTTTATTTCTTTTGTTTTTAACGATAAATAAAGGGGGGGGGGGGCGTGCGCCTCTTGCGCCCCATTCTGGATCCGCCACTGATATATTATTTCAAGAGGTAGATCAGATGAATAACTACATTTAGCGACTAGTAGATTATGGTTATAATATCGAAAAAAAAGAAGATATTCCATTTCCGCCTCCAATTTTAACAAATATTGTTTTTTTTTTTAAACAGCTTCCCGTTAAAAAATTCTATAATTGACACATAACTTTCTCATCCCCGTTTTAATAATCTATATCGTGTAATCACCGGTCCACAGATGACTTAACCCAATTCAAGTTTTTAAAAGTGCCTTCTTCCCACAATAATTGTCTAAGATACTTTAAATTCTATGAATCATCTAATATGAAAATCACACTTTTCATGAAGTTTTCGTATTAAAGAGAGCTGAGTATTGTTTTGTTTTACCTTTGCTAATCTTTGCCCAGAAAATAACCATACGCACTCTCATCCTGGTTGCGAGTGCAAATGTATAAAGCATGCGCGTATCATGCGCACACGTCACAATGCAAAGACATAATTCTCTTTGTTCGGGACAGCTGTAAGTAGTTCAAGCGCTACGTGAATGATATTCTTGCTTCAAAAAAAAAAAAAAAAAAAAAAAAAAGGCGTGACCTTTTCTAAAAATAACTCGTGAGGTACGTTTTCTCAACAGAGCTCTCCAGCGCTCCAAATAGGGCACAGTTCGGTACGGTGCGCTTCGGTTAAGTTCGCTTTGGTTCGCTTTAGAGCGCTCGAACGCACCATTTGTGACTGAGTGAAATAATAGCGTGTTTAATGGTCTGAATTCTGTAATTTATCTTTCGTGCAAATCTCTTTTTTTTTTAAATTCAGATGCACATATCCTGTGTGACGGTACAAGAATGACTGTTCTCTTCAATAAGAAACTTCTACGCGATGGGACCGATGATGGCGACATTCACTTTAAGGACGAAACTTGCGTGGCGTACGATCACGACAGTCACAACTATGCGCTCTCTACCACATACGATGCGTGTCAGACTGAAATGGAGGTAAATTATTGGGTGGAAAATTGAAAATCTCACTATTGATTCGCATCTATTTGGAGAAAGAAGACAAAGTACGATTTTCCAGATTAACAAAAGAAAAATAATCGTTCTTGTAGTTACTGAAGAAGATATTTTAAATTTTGCAGGAGGTTGTATATTATGCGAATAATCTCACAATAATCCAGCTAGGTTTAAGAATTTTGGTTGTTATCTTCAGTACGCCTATGCTTTATTAAGATACGAATTTAGCTTACGTTCATCAGTATTTTTGAAATTGACATTCATTACTAAGTTTCACTTCTAATCCAGCCATTTTTTCAAGTGAAGTTATTTAGTCAACAAATGATTCGATTTAGAAGATCTATCATCCTTAAAGATGAAGGCATAAATGTCGGTGGTTTCCGGAGATTCTGTTTAGGTTGCTGGCAGATATGTAGCGACCTAGCAGTATCAGGCGTTGGTCCATTATAATACTGAACAATAGCCTCAACATACTTTTTTTGATTGTCAGTCACGTACATTTAATTTGAAATCATTATTGGATGAAAAACAGCTCAAGAAACTTTGAAATATCATAACCTCGCAAATGCCAATCACTTGCCTATTTGGTCGATTTTTCGCTAAACATGCTAAAGGGGACCAGCAATAGGTATAGTACTCTTTCAAGTATTTACTCGATCTTGGCAGTAAACTTGCGGGGCAGAGAAGGGCCACAGAACTTCCTATGGGGGATGTGGCTTGAGAGTCTTGATCAGAGACTAATCCTTTGATATAGGAAGGCTTATTTTCTAGAAAAATATACAATACTGTCCAGTTTTTGCTACAGAAGATAATTTGAATCAGTACGTCAAGAGGAAAATACGGAATGCAACTATTCACACTGTTCCTAGCCGTAAATGAACTTATAGCTGGTTAGCAGTATACGTACTAATTTAAGCCCAAGTATACAAATAACAGCCTACAGGGGTTTGCTATTGATCAATGTCAGTTTCTCACCATGGTTTATTGGTTCTGTACATACATTTCAGGTCATCAGTCGCTATGTCGTCTTCTCTAATGTGGTGACATACAACTCGCAACAACCCATACCCGGCACGAACATCACTCGAGATCACGCATTGCAGATCTCCGTTCGTTGCGAACTCGATCGCCGCCAAGTCCTTGGCGAGAGCTTCTTTCCGAGCACGGGCAAGATTTCACTGTCGGAAGTCGGCTACGGCAATTTTTCGCTCAGTCTCGACCGCTACACGGATCAAACTTTCAACGAGGTCGTCGACGATGATCAGGCCGAGGTTGGACTTGGTGATCCACTCTACTTCGCCGTCAATCTGATGTCTGTCGGCAGTCTAGCCGTCTTCATCGAAAAGTGTTGGGCCACTCCGACCTCGTACTCGAATAATCGCAACAGCTATACCTTTCTCTCTAATGGGTAAGAAGACATACCTTGATAAACGGAGAAAGGAAACGAGATATCCGATGTGACCCCTTTTGTTTGTCTATGCCTGGGTAAAGAAGCGAAGTTAACAATGCTCTAGGATACTACATTGCATCCAACAGTGATAGGGTCGTCTGTATGATTGTATATCATGTTGAAACTTGTAGCTTTGTGACGTCGGCTCAATATAAAATAAAATCTGAAGCCCGTACTAGATAGACTTAATATATTGCTAGAAGCGAAGTAAACGATTGCAACAGGCGAGACAACCCTACTGGAAAGATCACAGTGTCCCAAAGTGTGTTCACATATTCAACTATGTGAAAACGCTCGAATTCAACAGTGTGAAGATGATTTCACATGTGGTGTTGTTTTCACATAGTGTTCACAGTGTGTTCACATAGTAATGATTTGTTTCACACTGTGAATCGATTACTCACATTATGTTCACAATGTTTAAACGCTCGAATTTAAAGGTGTGAAGAGATTTCACACACTGTGTTCTTTCCAGCAGGTGAGAAACATGAATCTTTGCTGATAGATGTTACCAGTTTATATCCATTATCCCTCTTCCAGAAATCGGAGAATTTTGGAGGACCAAACATGCCAAAGTATTAAGATTGAAAGAAGAAGAGAAAGCACAGATTCCTTTAAATCGAACACCTAATTAATGACAATTAAGTCAAACGTTTAATTAGTCCATAATCATGAATTTCAATACCGTTGTAGGTTACTCAGTACACATTGTGACTGCCGTTTTAGTTTCTAACATGTAGTTGGGTCCGTTTTTAAGTGTTTGACTGAATATATTTGCTAATGGACATACAATCTTCATGCAAATTATTGTATTACTCTTTTCGTGTGCATATTTTAGATGTGCAGAGGACCCGACACTACAGATTCGAGATGACAGCAGCGACCCGTCATTCCAGCCGTTCATCATTGATGCATTCACTTTCATCGAGGAAAATCCTGAGGTCAGTAACTGTTAAAAACACAATAAAGGACGAGCTTCATAACTTTGTACAAACCTTAATGAAAATTTAGGAAACTGAACGTGACTGTGATTACCGTATCATAATGTGCGTCAGGAATTGATAGCTTAATTGTCTCGAGAACTCCCCAAGAAAGTGGAGAACATGGGAGATGGGGTGTAGAATTGAATTGAATTGAATTGAATTGAATTGAACTGACGGAGATATAGTTGCACAGTACATCGTTTTGAGTACCATGACTATGTAATCATCGTAATTAATCATGATAAATTAGACGTTACTTCTGTATAAGTTCGAAGAGGTTATAACCGTTTCAAGAATCAGGTGTGATTCTGTGACTACCTGTGACTTTGATTGATATAATTATCTCACGTCTTCATTAACCAGGTTTTCGTTCACTGTGAGGTGCTCGTGTGTGACAGTGATGATCCAACCTCGCGATGCGTTCAGGGATGTCAGTCACGTGTTCGTCGCAGCGGGCGGCAGCGCCGCGGTACGAGGTCCGCTCCGCATCTCATCTCAAATGGACCACTCTCCCTGAGCAGGGCTCATGCTAATTCGGCGAACAACGATCAAATAATGTCATCACCAAATTCGTTCGGTAGGTTGGTGTAAGCAACATGATTCTTGTACACTCGCAATGTTTGTGACAGACAAGCGTGACCTTTCCCAAGGTTTTATGTTGCACCGTTCGGTCTGAAAGGACAATGCGTCGTGTTAAAAATGGTATCATCGCATAGATTTTGATTTAAAGTTCAAGTAAGGAGCAGGAACATTAATTCCTAATGTATGTAATAACAATTATAATTATGTCCTGAAAGAAGATGAAATTAATGCTCTCAACAGCGGACATGCAGTGAAATATATTACCATGGACCAACTCAATCCACAGGAGAAAATATTGACAAACTGTATGGCCTTAAGAACTAATAAGCACTCCTTAATTTATTGTGTCTTTTTGAAACTGTGCCAGTATCAGAGTTTTGAAATCTGTCTTCATCAGGGGTTTTGTTTATGTTGGTTGTTGTTATTATCATAATGTGTGTAATGTTATTATCATTGCTGAATTAAGATTCAAAATGCCGCCATTTCCGGGCAAATTGTTAGTATCTATTGGTAGTTGTGATATTATACAAATCCCCCCCCCCGAAAAAAAAAATATATATATATATCAAGGACGCTTATAAGTA
This sequence comes from Diadema antillarum, assembly GCF_040938485.1. NCBI lineage: Eukaryota > Metazoa > Echinodermata > Echinoidea > Diadematoida > Diadematidae > Diadema > Diadema antillarum. Next base: position 245,791 of record NW_027271900.1, read on the forward strand.
AAAAAAAATGGAGGAATGTTTTTTCTTTTCTTGCATCTTTTTGTGTGCATGTTCTTATGGTGTATGTGCGCGTATTCTATTTTACAGAAATCCAACCAATGGGAATGGCTGTGGGCGTGGCTATTGGTGCAGTAGTTGTTTTTGTCTGTCTGGCGGTTGTCATGGCTATTGGATTCATCTTTCTAAGGACCTTTAGACGAGGCGATCACCGCGGTTACCGTCGCATTAACATCAGTGAAGACAGCGAGAACTAACATGGCAGCTGTCATTCCTACTCCCTTAAACATGTATGAGAAGCCTTCATTTAACATGTTTAAACACTTGATGCATCAACAATAAATTCTTCCTGCAGAATGTGGTAGAACCCAATGATGTAAGCTATCAATGGTATCAATAGACTGATTCCAAGTGCTCTTTATTATTTCACAATCGTCATGCACGTCAGATGTTACACTTACTTCTTTCATGTATTCCTTCGATGTCAATGAAACACACGTGCACGAGGAAGTGTCAAAATGATCAGGAGTTCATAGTATCGCTGTTATAGTAAAAAGGTGGATGGCATATCGCCTTTACAAGAAGTAAGATATTGAGGGTCAAGTGGCTCTAATTAAGCGACTCATCGTAATGTAGTCTCACTAATTACCATAACAACTGTCTTCAAGGTAGATAACAGTGTCATGTTTCAATGTTTACAAAACTCAAGTGAAGGAAGCAGTCATTAATATCTGTTAATAACTCTTAATAACTGATCGATACACATGTAATGTATTAAGATGCTTACATTCAGCAAGTTGAAAATGTCAATACATGTAGGCTTGTTTAATGTTTGTTTGTTTATTTATTCACCGTATAAGATAAAAAGATAACAATGATACAATACAACTGGAATATATAACTGAAGAAAAACGGATGGATTGCCCTTCTCAGCTCGGCCTTCATGGCCGTGCTGGTCTTCCGAGGGGTCCAACTTCACATGAACAAAAAATTACAATAGTCGAAACTCCATACAATAAAAACAACACAAGCTTACTTACACATAATGATATGATGCGAAAAAAAATGATACATCAGTGTACAAAATCAACTAAAACAACATTACAAAAAAAAAAAAACTTATGAAAATGATACCCCCATACCGACTACCAAAATACAATGTTCCCTCCCCCACCCGCAGCCCTCCCCATATAACATAATATTTTACATAATACAGAGATACGTGATCATTATCATAAAATCCAATGTAATACATAATTATTTATAGCTTTCTTAAAGGAATTACATGATGATGAAGATATTATATCCAAGGGAACAGTATTGTACATTGATGCCCCACGGTATGCGAACATACGTCTACAGTACTCTGTTTTAGGCTTTGACAGCGTCAGTCTTCCATAAGATCGTAAAGAATATTGATGAGATACAAAATTAAACCGGTCCAATAAATAAGGAGCGCTGAAATCATTTAAAGTTTTAAATACCATTAACAAAATATGCTTTAAGCGACGTGTTTATCCCATTCTTACAAAGGATATACCATTGTATAGATATGTTAGTATTATCCTAAATGTGTTGAGAGTTGAGAGCAGCAGTGTCGGATTGTTCATCGTAAAAGCACTTCGTAGCCGGTTTTCACCTTGAACAAATGCCAGACTCTGAGACACTAATTGTAAGAATGTAACATGTATGCTGTATTTAATCGAACCAAACATGTTCCTGCAAATCAATAACGGAATCATGCACACATATACACAATGCTTAAGCTGGTATCTCACTGAGCCGCGAACGTTTGCGAACGTAGCGAATTTGAGATTCGCCAACTTTTCTGACGAATGTTTGCGAAAAATCAAAGTTCGCTTCTGCCATTAGCGACAGATAGCGACTTTTAGCGATGTTTAGCGACAATTAGCAACACTTTAGCGAACGTTTGCGAAAGTGTTTGCGAACACAGGTGGCGACTATTAGCGAATGTTAGCAAATGTTAGCGACAATTTTGCAAATGTTAGCGACAGTTTTGCAAATATTAGCAACTGTTTGCAAATCCTTTGCGACAATTTTGCGAATGTTCTTGGACCTAGAAAAGTACCAGGCGATTGTGTATAGTAAGACCCATAAAACGACATAAAACCTTCCACTGAATTCAGATCTCTTGTCACAACCGTTCAAGATGGATTTCCAGGATATGGAAATAAATTTCTGCCAAGAAGGGGCTCAAGGTGTTGCTATCCTTGAAGAGCTGCTTTGTCAGGCTGCTGCTACAGCTATTCTCTCTAAAAAAGAAAGAGTGAAAATGTTCACTCTTGAAGAAGTGAATAACAGAAAAGAGTGAGTTTCAAGTGAAATTAGAGTGATTTTGGGCTGAAAATGTTCATTTTCACTCATTTTGGAGTGACTTCAGGGATCACTCCAAGATTTTCGAGTGATCCCTGAGGTCACTCCAAAATGAGTGAAAATAAATATTTTCACTCAAAATTCACCCCAATTTCACTCAAAACTCACTCTTTTCTGTAATTCACTTCTTCAAGATTGAACATTTTCACTCTTTCTTTTTTGAAGAGTTGTGCAGCATAAGAGAAATAAAATAAAGAAAAACAAGAAAGGAAGAAGAAAAGAAAGAGAGTCAGAGAGTGCTTGTTGCAGAGGACAGACTTTAGTCAATATGAAAAGTTTTTGAAGCAATTACAATCATGATGGAGATGTCAAGAGCTTCAAGAACTTTGTTAGAGTGGAACCTTGTCTGTTTCAGAAGCTTTTATATGGGAACCATGTGGTTACTTGTTCGCTAGCAGTGGCGAATCATATAAAAACGTTAGCGACACCGTATTACGACCGTTTGCGAATTCTTACGAGTGTTTTGCGAATGTTTGCGAGTGTTTTGCGAATGTTTGCGAATGTTTGCAACTGTTAGCGAAAATACAAATTCGCAAAGGTTCGCAAAGAAATTTTGAACATGTTCAAAATTTCTTTGCGACAAGAAAAACTGTTTGCGACAAGAAAAACCGTTTGCGAACTTTCTTGCGAATGTTAACGAACCTTTTGCAACCGTTTAGGAACCCTGGCGAATTCCCAAATTCGCTACGTTCGCAAACGTTCGCCGCTTAGTGAGATACCCCCTTTAGGGGACATACACTTATATTATGTGAAGGTGCATTCATTTTCTAATGATCAGAAATTATCAAGATCATCAGAAAATAGAAGAACGATATATCATGTAGAACGGCGGATTATCACTCTACTCTTCCTGATCATTCTCCAAATCACCTACTCTCCTAGCTGTCTCCAGTAGTGCAACTTCAACTTTAAGCTCACCTCTGACCTTTGATTGTTATTACTTGCCCTCCTATGCTTATTTCTCCCTATGTCGCCCCCCCCCCCCCCTCCTGAACTCTCTTTTTTTTTTCTCAAGGCTCTTCTTCCGCTAATTAATGGTCTTCAATTGCTAGGTTAGAACACGATGTTACTGAAAACTTCTCTTCCTCATTTACTTCACCATGCAAACCTTTAACAACACAACAATAGAAATAACCAAATCTGGGGTTGGGCTACCCCATATTAAGTCTCAGCAATACAAATATAAATTTCATTCATTTCATTTTATCATATTCTATTTGGACACGGGCACGTGTTTCAGTAAAAGACCGTTCCTCCATAAGTCCGTGAATCTTAAAAAAAGTTTTATAACATGATACAGGAACATACTGGCATATAAAAAACCTCGAAAGTGCAATAAAAACGCAAGTCAACAACGACAACTGGCAGCAACATTTTGAGATGACAGTTTAAAGATAACAATCCCTCCCTTTCTGTGACAATCAGTAAAATGTACATAAATTTACACACAAAGCTATATAAGTAAGTAATGTGACACGTAGAGTGTTAATGGGTGAACACAATTTTTGACCAATATGTTCAACCATAAACTTGCGAAATCCATTCAGTCCATTGATAGAATCGACTTCAGATATTGCTAGCAGCATTATATCAATGACATGCGTTAAAATAAGATGAAGTTGTCTCGTGCTTGAATGAACACACAATAAATACAACGCAGAAACAAGAATTTTAAGATCTACTTTAAATATGCCAGAAATTAATATGCTGCAATTACCAACACTGTTCAAAATGTAACGCTGTTTCGATTTCACTACTTATCATGTAAATTGTTTTGGAGATCCTACAAATTACTCTTTTGAGTTGTGATTTTTTTCATTGTCCTGACAGATCTTTCTTCTGTTTGTCATTTTTTTTTTATAGTAACCGTGCAAGAGATTTTTGCTCAAAAACATTATTTTGATAAAAACTTTTTTTTTCGTTTATCAAATAATAAAATAGTAACACTATTTTCACAGTGGAGGGGTAACTTGTTTGTTGACTCTAGAACTTAAGAATTCTTTAAATGTAGATTTGAATGTACAACCGTAAGCTTCATTGTGAACTACTTTAACTTTACGGTAATCCGCCCACATTATCTTCAGATTATGCGGTCGTTATCTTATTTTTGTGCTCTTCATTCCAATTCAGTTCTCTCTGTGTGTTGGTGTACCGACGATTTTTAGTGTTCCCGCGTGATGTGTGTGTGTGTGTGTGTGCGTGTGTGTCTGTGTGTGTCTGTCTACTTCCGCCCCTCTGGCGACCTACCCCCTGCAAGATTGCTATTCTTTTGTCCCCCCCCCAAAAAAAAAAAAAACAACAACAACAACAACAACAACAACAACAACAACAAACAAACAAACAAACTAACTAACTAACTAACAAACAAACAAAACAAAACAAACACAAAGACACGCGCAATGACACAAACACAAACACTTTATATTTATTTCAAACATGAATAAGACAAACTCTACACTGGATTAAAGCATATCATGTAACTTTACTTTTTAATGCGAAGTTTATTCAGTACGTATACGGGATTTCCAAAATCGTCATTCCCACTGCCATGACTGCGTGATTTCTATGTGTACATTATAAATGCAATTTCTTAAAATACCTGCCTCATATTACCCAAACGGACCCGGTTCCGAGTCAGTTCTGACTCGGATATTTTAAGAGTGTATGTATTGGCGTGTTAGGGTGCGTGTAAGTGCAAACCAATGTGAGAATGGATGATATCATCACTAACATAGGCCTAAGCATTTGCGACCAATAAGGGGGTTCTCCTTATGTTCAGTTCGGTTTATTTCACACATAAAACAACATAAAAATTCAATTGAAATGTATTTATGGGTAAACCATTATTATCCTAACGAATATATTATAGAAATAAGAAACCATAATGGTGACATTTACAAAGTCAATGTTACATGGATGTTACACGTAACAGTTTACACACACAAACAAACATGCACACAAATTGTATGATGCAAAACATGATAAGAGTAGAATATAAACTAATGAAATAAGTTTTCGGTTGTGTTTTGAAAGACTGCAGAGTATTGCATGATCTTAAATCATCACTCCATTCTGCCATAATGGGGGCCATTATGCATCATGGGTTCTTATGCGATGCAACAAGGGACCTGAATCCGCTTAAGAGTTAGTGCAAAGTCGTAGTGCTTTCTTTTGGAATTTGTGGAGGGGTCTAATTTTTTTGTCCGTACATTGAGCCAAGTGATATTACAATAATGCAAATATGGTAAATAGGGTATATATAGTGTTCGGAATGTACAATCGATAATTTTGAAAAGAAAGTTTGTCGTCCTTGCGAACATCCAAAAATTTGAACAGAGGAGCAAACCTTTTAAGTTTACGCCATTGAAGTTTACATCATAGATATTTGCACTTGATTTACAATATAAACATTTCTTTTAAAATGAAAAATTAAGAAATGTATCATTATTCAAGTTCAATTCTTAGACATTTCGTCAATAATCAACCTTCATTTGTTCAAGAATTTCCTCTTAAATCAAATAACTGAAATCATCATAAAATGCAATTAAATTGTGTCGTCAGAATATAAATCAAATTGGAAGAAATGTTAAGAATTGGAACTATGATCAATAATGATCAAATCAAAAATATCAGGGGACCCAGATATTGAATCCTCTCTCTTTGAGGGACAAAATGGTATTATTTAGCTCTTGTTGTTTTTCTTTTGACCGAAAAAAGTCTTACAAGATTGGGGCTTAGCTTCTGTCATATTGTCAGGTTGGCATTCTTTACTCTAGTTTCATCTTTAACATGACCACAGGCATTACAGCGAAGACTACTAGTATCGCTGCAAGCATTTGCTGATGAAAGCGTAGCCCTCGCCGTGTAAGCAGAAGTGTTTTGTGTTTTCTCATTAAACAAGGATTTGTACCGTCAATATCAATGTACTCTTTATCATTTGTTAAAGGGATCGTACAGTTTTGGTTGAGACCTAATTTCAGGTTTCTAACATTTTAGATGAGATAATGAGAAATCTCTTATGAAATATGACAGAGCATGTAATTCTATGAGGAATTCAACGTTTATTTGATAAAAATTGGTTTTGAAATGGCTGAGATATCCAAAAAGAGCGATTCTAATGAAGTGTGGGACCCACACTTTGTAACGATCGCTTTGTTTTACTTTGTTTTTGGATGTTTTAGTTATTCCACACCCGATTTTCATCAAATAAACTTTGAATTCCTCTTAAAATGGTATGCTCTGTGCTATATCATAAGTGCCAGTTTTCTTGGTATCTCGCAACAATTTAAAAGACCAATTCTCATCTCCACCAATACTGTACTATCCCTTTAATCACTTAAAAATTTTGTCACTCATACCATATAATTGTTGTTTAACATTATTTCTGAATAAATGCAGAAAACGAACTGAACAAGCAAACAAATAAACAACTTGCCAGAGAGGACAGCCCGATGAGGTGATAGCGCATAACTATAATGAACATGATGGATCAGCTTACATGAAACATTTTTGTAAACGAAGTAACTAGAATAATATTCAGGACAAACTGCTCAAAGCCAAACTGATAACATGGCAACACACATGCTGCTTATTGGTACAGTCGTAAACGGCTGAACCACCAGCCGATAGGAAATCATCAGGTATTAGATTTCTAGGAACATGATGATAATGTCCTAAGGCTTTTACAGGGTAAAACCCCATTCGAATCCTCTTGAGATAAAAAAGGAGAAAATTTGACAAGTGTGTAGACAGTGCTCATTTTGAGGTATCTTAACGACGTACTTTCAGGAAAATTATCCCTGAGGCAACGTGAACGAGCTGAAGACAAACTAATTTGTTAACGTGGGAGACAGTATGCAAATAAAAGTGTCCTGCTGGCAGGGGTAATATATTTTGAGGACAGATAATGACTGTATTTTTCTTAAAAGAGATCACTGCATACTGAGAACTGGGCTTGCTCAACAGAAGGCGAAAGTAAACAATAAAATCCTGTTTTACTAATTTGGTCACGGGGCAAAGTAGCATTGTACATAAGAATACCCAGCATTTACTACTGTAAATATGCTACAAATTAATATGCTGCAACTACCAACATTGTTTAAAATGTAATGCTGTTCCGATTTATGTAATGTTGTTCCGATTTTACTATTGATCATGTAAATTGTTTTACAGATCCTACAAATTACTCTTTTGAGTTGTGATTTGTTTTTCATGTCTTGACGGATCTCTCCTGTTTGTAATTTTTTTGTGTTAGTAACCGTGCAATCCGTGCAAAAGCTTTTTGCTCAAAACAAAATTATTTCGATAAAAACCCGTTTTCGTTTATCAAGTAATAACACTATTTTAAGAGTGGAGGAGTTTACTTGTTTGTTGACTCCGGAACTTAAGAATTCTTTAAATGTAGATTTGAATGTAAGCTTGAATGTGAACTACTTTCACTTTACGGTAATCCGCCCACATTATTTTCAGATTATGCGGTCGTTATCTTATTTTTGTGCTCTTCTTTCCCATTCAGTTCTCTCTCTGTGTTGGTGTACGGACGCTTTTTAGTGTTCCCGCGTGATCTGAGTGTGTGTGTGTGTGTGTGTGTGTGTGTGTGTACCTACGTCCCTCTGGAGACCTACCTCTGCAAGTTTGCTATTCTTTTGCCCCCCAAAAAACAACAACAAACAAACAAACAAAACAATCACACACACACACATATACAAACTCAAACACTTTATATTCATTTCAAACATGAATAATACAAGCTCTAGACAGGCTTTTTAAAGCATATTATGTAACTTGTGTACTTTTTATTGCAATGTTTATTCTGTACGTATACGGGATTTCCCTAATTGTCATCATTCCCACTGCCATGACTGCGTGATCTCTATGTGTACGTTATAAATGCAATTTCTTGAAATACCTGCACGTAATATACACGTGTTACAAAATATTTTTTAATCCTTGATAGTTCAAAAAACTATACATCAAATAACACTGTCATTGATATGAGTAATAGCTGAATAGTGTACAATTTAGTAAGAAGTGATTTGAATATGAGAGCAGGGATCAGTTTCGTTAAATCCATGATTGATTTTAAAGTTATGTTCAGATTTTGGTCAAATTTCAACCCTCTGTACAAAATTGAAATTTAAGCAGGAACCAATGATGTGTATGTGAGTGTGTGCTTACAATGACCCTGAATAATAGACATAAATACCACCTCTTCAGAGATCTGCTGAATAGGCTTCTGGACTCTTGCTCCAAGACACATGAATGCTTCATTCATAATTCATGATGGATTGCCCTTGGCACTGGTAGTGTGAATTCATGGTAAAGGGTCAAATGCATGCACATGAAAAACATATGCACATGTTTTCATGTGCTTGCATACACTACACTCCAGGATGAATAAAGGCTAGCTGTGATAGTGGAATTCCTTATGAATATGTAATAGAGCATTCCGATCTGGCCATTGTCCAGGACCATTGTCAGGGTGTTAAACACACACTCACATACACACCAATCGACCCCTGTGCATAATTGAAATTTTGTACAGAGGGTTGAAAACAGAGCAACATCTGAAACATATCCCAAAAAATAAATCTTGAATTTAATGAAACGGATTTTTGCTATCATTTTTTTAAATTACCTCCAACAAAATTGTACACTATTCAGCTATTGCACATATCAATTTCAGTGTTGTCTGATAAATAGTTTTTGAACTATTCACGATGAGAAGTGGGAAATATTTTTTGTAACACCTAGTACTTAATTTTATATGTATGTGTGTATAATACTACGTATGTATTGGCCTGTTAGGATGCGTGAAAGTGCAAACCCATGTGAGAATGGTTAGGTGATGATATCATTACTTCATGTCACTAACATAAGCATTTGCGACCAATATAGGGGATTCACCTTATGTTCAGTTTAGTTTATTTCACACATTAACAATACAAAAATAGAAAGTTATATGGGTTAACCATTATTATCCTCACGAATATAAGGAAATAGGAAACCAAAATGATGACAAATACAAAGTCGATGTTACATGGTTGTTACACGTATCAGTTCACACACACACACACACACACACACACACACACACACGCACACACACACGAACACACACACACACGAACACACATTGCATGATGCAAAAGCACAATAAGAGCTAGGTAGCATAATTATAAAGTAATGAAATAAGTGTTCGATTGTGTTTTGAAAAACTGCAGAGTATTATATGATCTTAAATCATTACTCCATTCTTGCCATAATGGGGGCAATTATGTTTAGCAATATTGAATACTGATCGAGTAAACATTTTTGGTAAAAATAATTTGAACAGGAGAAAAGAATGTACATCGTGGAAACTCATACCATAGAATACCATAAGTTTCATGGGTTTTTAAGCGATGACACAAGGGACGTGAATCCGCTTGGTAGTGAGAGTTAGTACGAAGTCGTAGTGCTTTCTATTGGAATTTGTGGAGGGGTCTGAGTTTGTTTTCCGTACATTGAGCCAAGTGATATTATAATAATGCAAATATGGTAAATATGGTATATATATTGTTCAGAATGTACAATCGATAACCTTTTAAGTTAACACCATTGAAGTTTACGTCATAGATATTTGCACTTGATTTACCATATTATAAGCATTTCTTTGAAAATGAAAAAAAATAATCAAAAAATGTATCATTATTCAAGTTCAATTCTTTGACATTTCATCAATTACCAACCTTCACTTGTTCAAAATTTACTTCTTAAATCAAATCACTGAAATAAATGATAAGATGCAATTAAATTGTGTCGTCAGAAAATAAATCATATTGGAAGAAATATTAAGAAATGGAACTATAATCATTAATGATCCAATCAGAAATGCCAGGGGAAACTGCACTCCATTTGCTCAAAACCTCTGATGTTCCAATCTTGCATGACGATTGTGTTTTGTTAGTGTCACATTGGCATTAGAATACGGAAATACGATTGCAGCCATTATAACTTACATAATTCTGTTCTAGAAAAGCAAACGAAGACTGTATGTACCATACCTTACTAATGCTATGAACGATTGGGATTTAGCTTCTGTCATTTTGTCTGGTTGACATTCGTTACTCTATCTGTATAATATCTGTATATCTGTTACTCTACTGTATATGCACAATGCAACGAAGACTACTATAGTATCACTGCAAGCATTTGCTGATGAAAGCTTAGACCTCTCTGTGTAAGAAGAATTGGATTTTTCTCATAAAACAAGGCTTTTTACCGACAATTCTTTTTTATTATTTGTTAATCCCTTGACATTTTTGTCATTCATAATATATGTGACCGTGCACCTCAAAACGAACATAAAGTCGCACACACTGATTAAGCGTGAGGACTGAAAATAAGTGAAATGGGTACACCTATAGCTGAACTTGACTTTTTCATATTTTCTGAAAGAGCGGGTCTTCTTTTACATTATGCTAAAATTTGGTATCATAAAACGGGCAGGAAAGTGTGTTTTTGTAGCAGCTTATCTCGAACATTTTTGGTAGAATAGTGTGATTAGGTGTGTCTTTAGAATCCCTTTTTCATTTCTGAAAAACCTTGTCCACACTCTTCACTTTCAACTCTAATAACTTTTGAAAGGATAGTGCTACTGCTTTGAAAGTTGGCATTAATTATGGACAGAATGTGATAATGAGGCATGCTTAATTTCAATTTAATTTGATAATCCCTTCATTGTTGTTAATCTGGTGGTTTACTTCCTGTTTTTTGTCCCATTCATCGCACAGCCAGCACGGTTTGGTAAAGATTAAGCGCTTGAATAGACCCTGTACTTCAGAGCCTCTTTTCTCAGTTCACACTTTTCCTGGGTTTGTGCTTTCTTTCCAATATTTAGATAGGTTAAGAGAGTCCATTTGATTTGAGTTATACATCATTTTAAAGCTTAAAGTCTGCTCTTTCAGAATATGGTCTTAACTAAAAATTCATATCTGGCGACTTTTTGTTTGTTTTGAGGTGCAGGGTCACATATTATTGTTGTTTAACATTATTTCTAAATAAATACAGAAAACGGACCTAACAAGCAAACAAATAAACAACTCGCCATGATAGAGGACAGCCCGATGATGTAAAAAACGCACAACTATGAACATGATGGATTAGCTTTACCATATAGGGAACAATTTTATAAATAGAGTAACTTGGATAAAATTCAATACAAACTGCTCAGAACCAAACTGATAACACGGCAAACACAAATACTGCTTGTTGTTACAGTTGTAAACGGCTGAAGCACCAGCCAATAAGAAATCATCAGATATTAGATTTCTAGGAACATGATAATGTCCATAGACTTTTACTTGGTAAATCCCTATTCGAATCCTCTTGAGATAAAAAAGGAGAAAATTTGAGATGTGTGTAGACGTTGCTCATTTTGAGGACTCCTAACAACGTACTTATAGGTAAGTTATCCTTGAGACAACGTACACGAACTAAAGACGGTTCCAACGTTAACTAATTTGTTAACGTTGGAGACGGTATGCAAATAAAGTGTCCTGTTGGTAGGAGTAATAGATTCTGAGGACAGATAATTGCTGTACTTTTCTTCAAAGAGATCGCTGCAAGTTAAGAACTGGGTTTGCTCAGCAGAAGGCAAAAATAAACAACAGCATCCTGTTTTACTAATTTGGTCAGGGAGGCGAACAGTTGGTGGCGCCTACAGTCGTGAACGGCTTAACCACCAGCAAATAAGAAATCATTAGATATTAGATTTCTAGGCACATGATAACAATGTCCATAGGCTTTTACTTGGTAAGACCACATTCGAATCCTCTTGAGATAAAAAAAAGAGAACATTTGAAATGTGTGTAGACAGTGCTCATTTGAGGTATCTTAACGACGTACTTACAGGTAAATTATCCTTGAGGCAACGTGAACGAGCTGAAGACAAACTAATTTGTTAACGTGGAAGACAGTATGCAAATAAAAGTGAACTGTTGGAAGGGGTAATGGATGTTTGAGAACAGATAATTGCTGAACTTTTCTTAAAAGAGAACACTGCAAACTGACGACTAGGCTTGCTCGGCAGAAGGCAAAAATAAACAAAAAAAAATAGATATGTTTTACTAGTTTGGTCACAAAGGCAAAGTTACATTATAAGAAAGAATACCCAGCAATTGTACTATGGAAGCATTAACTGTCATTATGATGCCGTCATCACTTTTCATTTATGACAATAAATTGCACACAAAGATATTATAGTTTACCCATCTTCAATATTACGATGGATGTATCAAATCCACAAGGGGGAAATCCCCCCTTTTGGTCGATCAGACGTATTTTGATATCTCTATTTGCCATGATCGACTAACCTCTTGATATATAGGGGTATCGTTTTACGTTTCCCCTCAGATACGATAGAAACTACAGAAAAGATATAATTTCATATACACGAAACACAAACACAATCACACACACACAGACACACATGTACCTGTATGATTACAAGGGAGTAAAAATTGGAGTTTCATTTTTTTTTCCCCATCATCCTTTATACTACCCATTATAAAACCATCGCACTTCTGAAATGAATCGACAGGGGTAATTTCAGTCACTTAGGGAATCCTGTAGAAAAAAAAAACACGTTATGATGTAAGTTATTGGTGGACATAGAAGAAAACAATAACGCATTGTCCCAGAATGATTGCCTATAATTGCAAGGGTATGATACAAGAATGACTGAAATATTTAGCAAAAGAAGGCCCAATTCTTTGAAAATCTCGTTGTATACCATAAGTGATGATTAAAGTCACCTTGATTGACGCTGTATGTCAATGATTACAAATATAATTTAATTGATGTGCTGCAAATGTAAACGTGGTTACTCAGTAATGATTACATGTAGTAACACGGCTTCACGCGAAGAATGGATGTTTTAATAAGTATGTGATTATTGACTTTCCAAAAAACAACAAACAAACAAATAAACACACAAACGAGTGTACCAAAGGACAAGTTTCACAGTGAAGACATTCAAAATGTGATTCGTCATGTTGCATTCAACTACTTCGAGATACATGTAGAATAAACTGTTGCAGAGAGCACAAAATAAGTTCATTTCTGTAATATCGCCACAACTGTTTAAAATTCTCTTGCAACGTTTGCTCTAAGTATGGAATCAGTTCAATACTACCTTTCATATGCAATATACATTATTGACACTATGATGACGCTTATTTCAAGGAAGGAAACGGTATTTCCAGAAAACTTTTATTTTTCATTCTTATTTTGAATGAACACGTTAAAGTCTTGTTTCTTTACATTAAAGTCGGCTCTTCCACTATGTATTACTTTGTCATTGGTCGAATAATGACTCCGAGTTACTGAGTACTGAAATTTGTCCCATCATATAGGCCTACATTAATATGTAATCCTACAATGGAGGGAGAGAAAGGTTTTCAGGTATTTCGATTGATATCTACTCTTTGTTATTTTCATCTAAAACGTGATTACTGGAACCATGATCATGTGTTCATGCTTTGCCATACGTCGCTATTAGTATTTTTTCTTACTGACGGCTTTTCCAAAAGTAAAATGCGATTTACTGATTGCATTAATTCCGTCGAGCATAGAAAGACCATACTGATCCTTAAGTACTATCCGATCTGTGAGTCTGCCCGCTGATTGCTTGGTGGTACAGCCAATCGGATTACTTTCTGTCTGAGCGGGCAAAGAACACAATGGGTAAAGACAGCTCACAACCCCTGACAGATTACGCAGTTTCCACCTCTATCCCATGGTTGTTTCAGAATTCTGGAGTACATCTTGCATGACGTCTTGCCTGTTTAGAGAAACTTAAAATCGCATCGACATGGCGAGTTTGGGATTTCATGCTACGATGCTCACACTCAGCTTCATTTTTATCCTCTCTGTGGCAATCCAGACAAGTGAGTAGTATACAGCTATACAGGAACAATCTTATTTGCACTCTCTGGTGAAGGAGAGGGTCTTTCCTTCTTTTTTTCTGTTTTTTTTTTCCTGGGGGGAATTTAAGTCTGAATTCTTATTGTTTAAGCGCTGATCCCCCTATTTTGTGTTATCACATTGACATCTACAGAATGCCCCCCCCCCCAAAAAAAAAACAAAACAACAACAACAACAACAACACAATCGGATTTCGCATTGATAACACCCAATATGATTAAACTGTCCAATTGCTACCTCAGTATTAGAATATAATATTTTAGACCTATTTTATAGAAAACCCGATTCAATTTGGTTGAGTGATCACAGAGAAATGTAGATTTTTGTGAAGCATGTCATGATATGAGTCTGATTCTTGCAAGTTTAGCACTGGGATGCTCTTGGAAATGCATATTATTAGTGTGTAAACACAATAGACAGATCTTGGAAGGAAGGTATTCCTGACATGTTCTACGAAATTCCTCATATCTCTTCGACCACTAAAGCAAATGGGATGGAGTTTCTGTAAGATGTGGATAGTAAGTTGTAGTTTTATACACTGGAATTTTGTTTGGATTGATTCACCATTTTTCAAGTTATCATTGCGGAGGTCCCCTTGTATTTTTTTTTTTTTTTGGGGGGGGGGGGACACACGGTATTTTAGTGGTATTACGGATGGAAGATTTAAGATGTGCATGCATGATGATAGTCTTGCAAGAGAGAACGAAGAGTTGTCATCAGGTCATAGTGCTTGATAGGACGCAACAGTTTTAAAATGTGAGGCATTTATTTTAGTAAAAAATTTTCTCCAATAAGCACAATTGTACCGCTATTGTCTATTGAGAAAAATAGTAAATCTCTGTATATTTTAGGCTTTATAGCCAAAAATTTATATAGCACAGATATGCATCAAATGTGAGAACTCGAACATTTGTTAAATCACTGGTCCCAATGGTAAACGATGCCTTTAGTCGATTCATTTATTCGTTTATTCATTCAGGTCTTACATCAATTCTACTTAAACGAATGTATGGTGTCGTGATATATACAAATAAATGAGAGCGTAACTTCGGGTCAACGGCGAACCATTTTTGAAAAGGCAAATTTGGATGCCAGAATGTATTCACGGGAAATCATTTCTTTCGTTCAGCATTCGTTTATTGCCTGCGCGAAAATTTGTACAGCCATGCGATGTGGAGCTGCTGGTATCATTCTTTGCATCTCAAAAATGCCTTAATTATGTGTTGCAAAATAAAGACAAATGTATCTATTTTGATAAATCATTCATTCATATTCAAAATCCCATTCATTGTTATTTCGTGCGATGTTGAGCAATATACAGCGCGAACAAAACCAGGAAAGGCCAAAAATTAGTAGGTAAATTGCTGCCCGAAGTTACGTCATACGTTTATAAATGTTTGCATATAATTACCTACATAAATATACATACACATATAATTGGCGTATAAGAAGTAAGATCTGTGACAAATAAGCAAAATTGTGGTTGAGTTATAAAAAAAATAAGAATACTAAGAATTAAGTACAAGAAATTCATAACGTATAAAATACATCTCTGTCGCGTCTCATCTAAACTCGACTACTATCGCTTCTTCGTTACTTTGTCAGTAAGCGCGCAGAAAACACTGATTGCAAACTGCGGTGAGATCATTTTCCTCGAAGAGACTACAGAAATTCAGGTGACGCTCAGAAATGACCAAGCTTCCAGCAGCGAAGACGATGAGAAATGTCTGTGGTATGTCAGAAGCCCTCCCGGTACCACCCTAAGACTGGACACCGTGGACTTCATCGACCACACATTGCTCGTGGTCGACGGGTTTGTGAATCGGGAGAACGACATGACAGACGCTGTCGAGATGGACGGATATGAGATGAAGACGTTCGCTTCCCAGGGTCGTACCGTCACTTGTCTACCTGCTGAGGAGTCAGACGAACAGGTCGACCTGGTCCTCAGTGTGAAAATGAGAGGTATGGGAATCTAAAATTCATAGCTCACAGGTGTAACCCTAAATACATGTACACACAAACACAGCGACCAACACACGTACACACATACATAGACGCCTGTAATGTTTATCTAGACAGGGAGAGTGAGCACAAAAATATCAAATGAGAATTCGGTGAGAACAAAAAAAAAAAAAAAGATATAGGAGATCGAATCTAAATGCAATAAAACGGAAGAATCGGAATGACAGCGAATAAAACATCAGATGTAACTAGAGCACTCGCAATCGAGCACATGTATCCCCCGAACCCGTCTCCCATACTCCATCTGGATTACTTTTTAGGCCAGAATGTTGTATACTCTCAGGATACAATAAAATCCGACGAGAAATGAGGCTAGTATATATATATATATATATATATATATATATATATATATATATGTATATATATATATATATACGCTATATATATATGTGCTATATTATAGCACATACAGTACAAGGAATATGGCATGTCATCCTATAAACATTTGAGCAATGAGAGCGCTGGCAATGAAAACTTTTAACCAGAATACCTGCCCATAAACCTCCATAGCAAGTTTGAATAAAATCCGACAAGAAATGTGGCTTATAGAGCATATACAAGAAATAAGACATGGCCCCTACACTGCAAAAAGTCCGGCGTTAAATAATGAACACCGAGCTGGTGTTAAATTGTCGGTGCTCATTTATGGTTTAAATTAACACCTACGGGTGTCATTTCCAAATTTTATACCGTTTTTTGAAGAGTTTCTTAGTAACTGCACTTCTTGTTGATTTTTAATTTAAACAAGACGATCAAGAATTTTACATTAAAATACTAGATTTTTGAAAAAATGTGAAAATAAATTTACACCAAAGTAACACCAGCTGGTGTGGTCCCTTATTGAAGCTGGACGGGTGTTAAACCATTGATATTAACACCAGCAAATATCAAATCAACACCATGTGGTGTCATTTTTGAATTAACACCAATACAGTGTCAAAATAACACCAGGTACAGTGTAAAATTAACACCACGAAGTGTCAGGTGAACACTTTTCAACACCATCACAGTGCATTTTTAACACCTGTGGGTGTGGTCCTTTATTGAAGTTTGATCGGTGTTAGATTTAACACCCGTGGTGTTAAATCTAACACCGATGTTTTTACAGTGTAGGTCGGAACACTGAGGGCGCCGTCACCACAAACTGTTGTGTCCTTCATGTAGAATGACCACCCATACACCTCTTTAGCAAGTCCGAGTAAAATCCAGTAACAATCAAGTTATTGCCTAAATAAGCATGCATTTTTGCAAATTTTGACATGATCAGGGTGACCTTCGACCCTGTTAAAGGTGGAACAGTGAAGGCAGCATTATCAATAGGTGAAGGTGTATAGATTTGACTATGATACATGTACAAACCAAATTTGAAAAAAAAAAATCGGTCAAGAAACAAGGCCAGCGTCGCACACACAAGCAGACCCTGTTAAATTTACCTTTTCATGTATAAAGACGGAACAAGCGAGGACGTCACCACCAAAAACAATTCAGACATCTTCATTTCACTATAATGCACCTTTTTGCCAAATTTGAAGAAAATCTGATAAGAAATGTAGCTGATAGAGCACACACAAGAAATGTGCATTGGCATCCCAAGTCGGAACACTGAGGGCGCCATCACCACAAACTGTTGTGTCCTTCATGTAGAATGACCACCCATACATTTCCTTACCAAGTCTGAATAAAATCCACTGAGTAACAATCAAGTTATTGCATAAATAAGCACTTCTGCAAATTTTGACATGATCAGGGTGACCTTTGACTCTGTTAAAGGTGGAACAGTGAGGGCAGCATTATCAACAGGTATAGGTGTATAGATTTGACTATGATACATTTACATACCAAATTTGAAAAAAAAAAAAATCGGTCGAGAAACAAGGCCAGCCTCGCACACACAAGCAGACCCTGTTAGATTTACCTTTTCAAGTATAAAGACGGAACAAGCGAGGGCGTCATCACCAAAAACAATAGGCTTCTTTGTCTTACCATAATACACCTTCATGCCAAATTTGAAGATGATTGAAGAAGAACTGCAGCCAGTAGAGCGCTCACAAGAAAATCTCTGCGGCGGACGCGGCGCAACAAGGCCAAATCCATAGTATCCTCCGAACTCGGTTCGGGGGATACAATGACATTGACGTGGCATCTCAGCATTTCCACCCGAAGAGAATTTTGGTCTGAGCTGGTAATAGCAGTAATTATAACGGATTATTGATGATAATAAATACTTATAAAGAATGTATGAATTCAGTCATATCCCACGACATTGACTGCAACACATGTGTGATCACCATTTTATTAATTTCCTGTACGCGCATTTAATTTTGATATAAAACCAAGACATTTCCTTCCATACATTTTGTCATCATTCGTTGCTTCTTTAAAAACTCACTTCGTTCCTTCTCTTCTCTATTGTATTAATATACTAAGATTGTATTATACTCTTTTGCAAGCTTAATTTCTTTCATCCTATCGGTTAAGCACATTTTTATGTATCGATTAAGAAAATGTGGCAGAGTGTTAGGATTTTTGTTCACTTTCATTTCCTTCAAGGCAACCAAAAATCTGTTACAAGTCTTTCCGTTCTTCCTCTAACAGCACTAACGACAGAGAGCCAATAACTCTTTCAGTCGAATTTCTGATACTCATTATTCCAGCAATTTCTTCTTCGTTGAATGATATCTACAGTCCCGGAAAATAGGAAAATGACATTATCTTCATTAGTGGCTAATATTTCCTTGAGACCATCACCATGATTACCGAAAAGGATCTCGGGTTTTGTTACCATGGCGATGTATTGTTCAACATTGAATAAATGTATATTTTGCCCACTGACAGTCAAACGTGCCCAATCTCAAGTGAAGTGCTAAAAACCTGACTGAGTAAGATAAATAAATTGGCAATTTCTATGATTTTCATTTAAAAATGTTGTTTCCATGGCATCACAATAGTTGGAATTAACAGAAAATGAAGTGTGCACAACTACATGCGTATATGATAGCCGCCACATTATGCCAAATTTCAAGTTAACTCCTCAAAAGCGGAGGGAGCTGAATTCACAATATTATTGTATGATTTTCATTCACAGTATATTGTTACCATGGCAACACGTTATTCAACAATGACAAAAGATGAAGTTTGCACATCTTTGTACTATAGCGGTCACACGAGCCAAATTTCAAGCCAAATGCTCACCCCGAGATTTGCGTAGAATTGCGTAGTGTTGCGTAGTAATTACGCAATACTATGCCATACGCTGTGAGAATGTAGCTCTACGTAACATATGGGCAAAGGAAAGTGCGCACAGGCAGTGATAGAGAAGGGCGCTGCGTGACCCAGTTTGCAGGCTTTGCTGTTTTCTCTATCGGCAATTAGCGGGATAATTCGGTACGTGTGGACGCTCGCCAAATTAGCGGGATACCGATCGCGATCGCTATCCCGCTAATTTGGTAGGTGTGGACGCTCGCAAAAAAAAAAAAAACAAACCTCGGGATATGGATCGCGATCGTCATCCCGCTATTTTGTACGTGTGAACCCGGCTATAAAATGGGTACGCGAGATGTACGCCAAAAAAAAAAAATAATAAAAAAAATAACATGTTAATTTTACATTCGCGTACCCTCCGCGTAGAGCTCTGATACATATAGACCAGGAGCTGGCTGCTGGTCAATTTACCCCACCAAGCCCAAAAGGTTTGACCCCTCAGAGTTGCTGGGACCACCCCCCTCATTGAAAAAATGGGCGTCAGCCTGGTCCCTGAGGGTGGGTTCGGCCCCCAGGGACCCCCCGAAAAGGCACTCCAGCGGGTGTAATTTACCCCATGGAGCCCATGGACCAAACTTGGCCTAAATGAATGTCCTATGGGTGTACATAATCAAAATATAAAAACTGACAAAATATCTGGTTGGGAAAGGGGTTGCCAGACCGCTTGTTTGCAGGTACAAAACCTCGTTTTTGGTCACGGAGTCTGCGCCAAGACTACACTGTCCCATAGACCCTGTACTGTAGCGTCTACCAACAGTCTGAGGGACAGTGCTACGTAGTTAGTGCATGTAGTAGTCTTGGCGCAGACTCTTAACGCTCAACAAGGGTTTGTGACTGCAAACTACCCGTTAAACCCTGGGACCCAAGGTAGTTTGCATCCAGAAATTCACCCACACACACACACACACACACACACACACACACACACACACACACACACACACATACACACACGCACACACACACACACACACACACACACACGCACACACACACATGCACACATACACATGCACACATGACTCTATGTACAAATTTGTATACCATAATACCAAACATGTTTATAATACTTAGCTTTCTCAATACTATTAACACAGACATTATATCTTGCACATAATAAAAATGTCAGGCCTATAAGATGTTCATACCTTTTGAATGTTTTACATGGATACTATCAATACACATAAGTAACGCTGAAGAATTTTGAAATTTGTGTGAAGTTGTATTATGTTTACTGGCCACCCAGCCTACTTATTCTGTATGATGTATTCACCTTATGAGACACAAATACAGCTTTTCAGAAAATGCTGAAATAAAACCTTTGTTGCGGGTAGACTTCAGTTTCAGACCAACCACAACAGCACTAAAGGTCATTTGTATAACAGATTTAAGTAAACATTAATTTTTCATCAACAGTGCATTACAAACATACCTTTAATAATATTTATGTCAACAAGAGGAAGTCGGATTTAGCTTGGATTATTTTCTTTTCTCCTGCTTGATATCCTCTTTTGAATACAAATAACAAGTCTCAATCATCATATAATATAAGATTCTTTTGAAAACCTCAAACTAAAAACTTGTTGTGTATATTTGTGTGTATTTGGCTGATATAAACCACCCTACGATGCATGCAATAGGCAAGGATTACAGCATCCATGGCAACATTTCCTTTATTTGACTCTAATAAATTCCAAATCAGATTAACTGCAACATTACATTAAGAAATTGAGCTTAATGGTTTTGGAAATGATATCTATTGAATTTCACACTCAGTAGTGCATGTAACCTCATAGTTTTGGACAAATATCTGCATATCAAGAAGAGTAATGAACATGGTTATGGTGTTCTATATATAGATTATATACAGATGTATATTGCTGAACTTCCTTGAAACATCAAATAACAAGCTTCACAATAGAATGCAAACTTTCTGTAATGAAAATAACCAGGCTAAGAGCATTTACTTTGATCTTGTGTTCTCCCTATTTCTTTAGCACTTCTTTTTTAGTGGTCAGCTTCTTATCTCTGGAGATATATTGTATACTTTTTTATTTGTGATAGTTCCCATACCCACACATATGGTGCACATACTGTAAACACTGCCATCGACAGTGGCCAGTAGGCCTACAAACCAAGTTAAAACATGAAATCATCAGCTTACTGAAATAGCTCTCTTTCTATATACAATTGTAGCATATAGGCTGAGAGCATTAACTTGGTCTTGTGGTCCCTTTATTCCTTCAGCACTTTTGTCAACTCCTTATTTCTGGAGATACTTCATCTTCAGTTCCCCAGTCCAACACAAAAAATTCAACCTATGGTGTCACATATACCTGAAACAGCACATCATAGCATGATTGTCATTAACCCTGGACATATACACACAACATTGAAACATGAAATTACCAGCTGGAAGTTATGCTAGCTTACTTTCTTTAACAATAGCATGCACATTGAGAGCATTTATCTGTTGTGTTCTTGTGTTCTCTTTTATATCAGAATTTTTGTCAACTCCTCGGTAAAGATATTACACTTTCAGGGTGTCACATACCATATACAGAACAATGTAGTTAATGTTTATGATTTACTTGTCTTTCAAAACCGTGGCAATTACAAATGAAGTCATGCATCACACTCTATGGTAGACTAAAGCCTACATTATTGATAAGTATAATGTAGGCCTAATAAGCATTGCACATGTTTCAGTCACAATCTATGATTCCTGAACTGACCAGTATTTGGAATGAATTTGTTTCATACAAATACCAAACATATTGGTCTATCAGCCAGTATGATGCATGATTTGAGCTATTATATAACTGATGTCTACTCACAACAAAGGGCCTATTTCAGCATTTTCCAAAAATATATATGTATCATTATTATGTATATTTTTGTCACATAACTAGGTGGACACATTATAAAGGGTAAGCAGATTGTGTGGCCAGTGAAACACTATACATTTCCACTCAAATTTCAAAATCTCTTCACTGCTCCTGCAGGTGTATTGAGAGTATCCATAAAAAAATTCAAAAGGTATGAACATCTTTATAGGTCAGACATAAAGGTATTATAGCTGTATGGAGATACCAGTGAACATGTTTTGTGTTACTGTATCGGTATAGTATACATGGAGTCATGTGTGAACGTATGTGTGTGTGTGTGTGCGTGTGTGTGCGTGTGTGTGTGTGTGTGTGTGTATGTGTGTGTGTGTGTGTGTGTGTGTGTGTGTGTGTGTGTGTGTGTGTGTGTGTGTGTGTGTGTGTGTTGAATTTCTGGATGCAAACTACCCTGGGTCCCAGGGTTTAACGGGTAGTTTGCAGGCACAAACCCTTGTTGAGCGTTAAGAGTCTGCGCCAAGACTACTACATGCACTAACTGGCACTGTCCCTCAGACTGTTGGGAGACGCTACAGTACAGGGTCTATGGGACAGTGTAGTCTTGTCGCAGACTCCGTGACCAAAAACGAGGTTTTGTACCTGCAAACAAGCGGTCTGGCAACCCCTTTCCCAACCAGATATTTTGTCAGTTTTTATATTTTGATTATGTACACCCATAGGACATTCATTTAGGCCAAGTTTGGTCCATGGGCTCCATGGGGTAAATTACACTCGCCGGAGGGCCTTTTCGGGGGGTCCCTGGGGGCCGAACCCGCCCTCAGGGACCAGGCTGACGCCCATTTTTTTCAATGAGGGGGGTGGTCCCAGCAACTCTGAGGGGTCAAACCTTTTGGGCTTGGTGGGGTAAATTGACCAGCAGCCAGCTCCTGGTCTAATAGGTTTTACGCAAGTCTACGTATCACTACGCTACTGTGCACCATTTATACGCAACAGTACGCCACCATACCCCGTTCACACTAGAGCAC
Source organism: Diadema antillarum (assembly GCF_040938485.1). Taxonomy (NCBI): domain Eukaryota; kingdom Metazoa; phylum Echinodermata; class Echinoidea; order Diadematoida; family Diadematidae; genus Diadema; species Diadema antillarum. The sequence continues at coordinate 269,306 of NW_027271900.1, forward strand.
TTTTGGGGCTCGCGTATGACATGGTGTAGAGTTGCGTGCTGTTATGTAGGCATTTGCGTACACTTGCGTGGACCTGGGCCCCATTTCATAAAAGTTGACAATAGGATAACAACTCTTGCTGGAATGGCAATTGTCATGGTAACGACAAGAATCCAGCTTCCTGATTGGCTGTTGCTATTAGACGTTGTCATTTCAGCAAAAGTTGCCATCCTAACATCTTTTATGAAACGGGGCCTGGGCGTACATTGGCGTGGTGCTGCTTACAGTTGCGTAGCCCATGAATCCCACTGGACTATGTATTGCTGGTGAATGTATATTGAAACTTGCTTGTGCTCTTCCAGACTTTAGGTTCTTTTTTTTCATCTGTAGGCCAAATAATGAATTGTAAAATGCCGAAAACGAAGAGCAAAAGGTGTGGTAAATACAAGAGTTCTTCTCTTTCTCGTTATACATGCCTCTAGTGCTCAAGATGAAGACAATTCGCCATTATTGGTAGACCCGTAAAACGCATTCTCTCTGGCTCGTGAAAGCCTGTAATTGTACACGGATTCGCTGCTGGTGAGTCATGTCACGAAGTGGCAGAAGCTTCATCAGCCAAGTCCTCAGCGCAAGAGCGTCATCTCCCACAAGCAAGTATTCAAGTGGCTGCATGGTTATAACGGGGCAGAGGGTCTGCTGCAGGCAGGTTCATCTTCCCGGTCTTAATGGCTTTCTTCTTGAAAGGGCTCTGGTTGAACACCCCAACATCAGAGCCAGAGCCAGTGTGTCCAATGTCCACTTACATTGACCTTTAGTGAGCGTGTACAATTGCCAGCAGCATAATGGAGAAGAAACTTATGAAGTTATAAAACAAACTTCCGGTCTTTGCAGGTTTCTTGATGACAACATGTTTATGAGCAACTCGCAACCCATATTGTAGTGTCTTGTAGCTATTGCCAGTGGCCAGAAACCTCAAAGTTACAACAGGTTTCAGATTCCAAAGATTTCCTGAAGTTGGCATTTTGTTTTGTAATTCTCAGTGCAATTCGTGTCACGAGTCTATTGAATGCCTGTATCGCCATCCGCATAAACTGATCATTTTGATGAAGAAAAAGCTTCGGCAAGCAGTCTTTTCATTCCTTCTTCATATTACCCCTGTAGGGGTGTGGAGCCGGGATTTGTAACAACGCTGGGATTAGTAGAAACGTCTCACCGAGATTTGTAAAAACGCCGGGAAATGTAATAATGTTTCGCCGAGAAATGTAAAAATCTCGAAAATTGCATCACCGGGAAATGTACAAACGCTGCCGGGAAAAGTTAAAATCAGGTGCTTCGATGGTATTACGTACCAACGGTATATATATTGAATTGAACTGAATTGAATAACTGAAACTGCACTGGTCTTACACTCGAGACACAGTGAAAAGTTCCAGCATGTTTATTTTCATATTTCACTTGGCATCGATACATAAAAAAGTACAGACCAAGCAAGATACAAAATATGATATAAATCCGGTCATTAATAGAAAGTGTGTCAGCATACATAATGAACACAAGACACTTCTCTTTAACTTGTATAATATGATGGAACCGCAAAAGCAAAGCATGTAAACGCAGGTTCCAGGAAAAATGCCAATGTAAATTTGCTACGCACATCAATGGAGATAGGACACAAAGTAATAATGACGAAACTATATGAAAGCTAAAATATCAAGGTACAAAGGGAAAAAGAAATATACGAGAAAAAAAAGAAAAAGTAAAAACAAGAACCCAGAGAATAAGAACTGAGTGAAAAAAAAACATATAAATACACAAGTACACGAGCACATATCAGATATCTAGAAACAAGTTCATAACGAGTTCAAAATGTAAATACAGGTAATGATGTAGTGATTATAATTATAATGGGAGCATTAACCAGAGGTAAATCGATCATACACTGCAGGTTGATCCGCCATACATCGAATGAGGATACTGCAGATAACATATTTAAAAAAAAGTTTAATCATGCAGGTTATATTCATTAAGTAACATTGATTTTAAATTTTTGTTAAAATGTAAACATATTAGAACATTTGATTAAGTCAGCGGGTAGATCACTTCAGAATTTGGGTCCGGTAATAACACTTGTTTTTTGAGCAAGGAGTATGCGAGTACATGGAAGGTGAAATGAATCTCTTTGTCTTGTGGGGTAAGCATGCACGGCATAGTTTTTCTGAAACATGTGGGTAAATGCGTCAGGCAAGCCGTTGGCTGATAACTGAAACACAAATGTGCCAAAGTTGTATGAAAACAAATAAGTAACCTTAAGGAGTCCGTTTTCAAAGAAGAGATAATTCGTATGGCAATAAAAATTGGCTTGATTAACTAAACGAATAGCCCGTTTTTGTAGTTTGAAAATTTTATCAATGTGTGATTTGGCACAATTTCCCTAAGGCAAGTATACAGTAACTGAGTTAGGGTAAAATAAGCGGTGAATATATTATATATATATATATATATATATATATATATATATATATATATATTACAAAATATACTTAGGAAAAAATGCTTTAGCTTATTTAAAATCCCAGTATTTCTTGAGAGCATCCCAGATAAATAATCTATGTAATGTTTCCATGTTAATTCATGGTCAATATAAAGACCTAAAAAAATTAGACGATTCAACTTGAATCAAACGATCATTATTCATTTTCATATCGCCAGGCAAATGGGTAACAAAGTTAGTAAATAACATATAAACGGTTTTGTTCACATTAAGAGACAACTTGTTTGCTTGAATCCACATTTGAACCGACGTTTATTCTCTGTTCACTACATCTTAAAGGGTTGTTGGGTTTCGATGTGAAAAGAAGATATTAGAATCATCAGCAAAAAGAAGAAAAGATAAAACATTAGATGAAATTTTGAAAAGAATAAACAAAAAGTGGGCCTAAGAGGGATCCTTGAGGGACCCCGCAAGATAGTGTTTTTAAACTGGAACTAAAGCCGTTGATATTGACAAACTGTTTCCTGTTGGTTAGGTAGCTCCTGAACCAGTCCAAGGCCTTTCCACATATCCCATAGTGCGAGAGTTTATAACAAAATAATTACTTACGTCTTCTTTATTACCTTTTTTATAAAGCGGAACAACTGTAGCAATTTTCATTTGACTAGGCACTACGCAAGTAACAAGGGATAAATTTAATATATATTTTAAAGGAGACAATATCGCGGATATAACATTTTTCAATAACAAAAAATCGTAATGGCTTCATGCCCAGCACTCTTTTTTCGTTTTCAACTTGTGAACTTCAACCTTCAACCTCGTATTCTTAGAATGGAGTAAAAAACACAGCTTGAGGATTTAGATCAGTCAAAAAATAATGACATTCTTTATCTGTTACTGGGATACTACTAGCAAGACTGGGGCCTAAATCAACAGCAACAACAACAACAACAACAACAACAAGAACAAACAATAAACGCATTAGCACCATGTACCGGATTTTGGATCAAGATACCATGCTGAAATATTTCTTTCACTTGCTCTGATCTATCTTTAACCCTGATAACTTCATTAATCACCTTTCACGTACTCTTGATATCATTTTTGTAAAGGTCAATTTTCCTCGTAAAATAACTCCTCTTAGCAAGTCTCAAAGTAGTTGAAAGAATAATACGATAACGAGCATATTTAGCTTTCGTATTTGCATTCGGATTCCTCTTGTATTCACAAAATAGATTATTTTTGTGATTGATAGACTTAAGGAGGGATTTGGTGATCCAATGCATTCTTGGTGCTTTTTTACAGGTAGAACGGGAGGATTGTCGTAAAGGAATAATTTCATCATAAAACATACAAGATATTTCCAAAATAAAATATTAAATGCAGTTTCTATATCATTATCAATAGCAAAAACTTCTTCCCAGTTAGCAGTCAACAATCTCTCCCTGAGTATACCAATATTGCGTTCAGAAAAATCACGAAAAGTAAATCTTTCAGTCTTAAGACAACAGCTTTCACGAGAGGAACCTTGGCGTACATTGGGAAATGATCAGATATATCGTATACTATGACACCAGATGATGCCGACAAAATATTGCTAGAAGAAATGTTGTCTATCAACGTGGATGATGTATCAGTCACACGGGTAGGTTTTCTGATTAACGGTGTAAGATATCTAGAAATCTAAAAATTATTGGCAGTTGATATTTTCGTCAAATTCTTTTGATTTAGGGAAGGCGCTAGCAACAAATCGGAAAATCCCAGAAATTGGAAGACGGTTGCATATAAACTTCACCTACTACAATATTCTTTTGTTTTGATATTTCAATTTCAATAAAAATACATTCCAAACTATCACACATATGCAGATCCTTCAATATTTTAACTTTCAAATTATTTGTAACAAAGAAAAACCTACACCACCCCCTCTCCTATTAAGCCTATTATTCGAATGAAAGGTATACCCTAGAATAGAAAAAAAAATGAGGATGGGACACAATGAGACACAATGACGAAAAAATCAGATTTCACCTGATTTAAAAATATTTTCAGCTAATAATTTTCTTATTAAGACTTCTGATGTTATAATGCAGAAGAAGAAGTTCACTCACAGAATTCTTTTGCGTTTGCTCAATCATTTCATTCACAGAATAATAATTAGTGGTGATGTTGTAAGCTAACCGATCATGGGGATCAAAATTAAATCGCAGCTCAGGTGTGGCCGTGTAAAGCACTATAAAGTGACGGTAAAAAATGCAGAGTCGTCAGCACAATCTGAAGTCTCGGTCACAAATAAGGAGTTTATGTTAACCTCATTAGCCATTGTGAATTAGGTTACAACTAGTGGGGGAGGAAATGTTAACAGAAAAGAAACTACCGCCTTCTAGCGGGATGGAGAAACAAACGAGACATGGTTCCCAGTCGTGTGACATACGAAAAAAAAAACACCTTTTGGGAGGTTTTGATGTACATCGAGTAGAATATTGACACTGCAAATACAAGAAAAGCATGACATTACTATTAAACAAAGAGACAACTTGAAACGGAAGCACCGTGTGAATAACAATTGGGAGATTTCGTTACCAAGTAGCATAATATAAACATTTCAAAAGGACGCAGAAAATACCTAACATTAATAGTTGCCATTTACGGAAAGAGACATTTTACAAGCTAGTGTGAAACGTTAACAGCGAGAAATACCAGTTGGTAGATTTCCATGCCAAGCAACATACTGACGCCAAAGATGCAAATTGCCGCTACGATAACAGATGAGTCACGAGTCATGAGTCATGAGCACATATGCATGTGTAAAAGGAATCTTTTCAAGAAGAATTATAAGGAATGCTTCTGAAGCGTGATACACAAAAAATGTTCTTCCATTAAACCAGGTAAGAGGCAAAAGATTTCTTAGTTCTATTACATTGTAGTGGTAAAAGGGAGCTATTAGAGTATGCGCATACAGCAAGTATATTGTGCGAACGGAAACTGCTGATGAGTTTTCCACAAGAAAAACATACAGTACAAACGAAATTCCGCGGGAAAGATCCCGGAAGCAAAAAGACAAGACAAAAACAAAGGAAAAAATGTACATAGATATCAGAAGCGAAGCAAGGACCGAAACCAAAGTCACGAGTAATGGAGTAGAAAAGGGAACTAAACAAAAATCTCGTCATAGAGAAGACATGGTTGTCGGCTCGCAACCACAACTTTGGGCTAACTATAATTTTAGCGAATAAAATGTGGACTACAGTGAAAAGTACAGCACTATGGGCCTTCATAATTGTATCAAAGAATTAACATTATGATTAGTAATGCCCATAAAACAACTTCAATGAAGTTTTTTTTTTTGAAAACAAATGACATTGCGATAATGGTAATGATGTCAGAGAAACTGTATAAAATAGACTACGACGTTATAAACACGCTGAGAAAGCATACAGACAAGAGCAATGCCAAAAAAAGAGACAACGTTAATCACTGCTAATGTTTATCTCAACAACGCATTAAACATGTAAGAAAAAAAAACTGTCTTTGTGGTCAATGCAAACGACTATCACCGTTGAGCAGTACAACCGCTTAGCATAGACAAGCATCGATTATATACATAGGAGATTATCTATAATGAAATCTATTATACATGACAAGACGAAATTTTATGACAAAATGCTTCGTTGTACTAACAAAAATGCAAGAAACAAAGTTGACTCATTCTAGTCACTGTAGTTATTCCATTTGCTTATTTTTTTTTTCTTTCAATTTCAAGATTACCTTCCTTCCCAGAACAGCAATCTTGGTGAACACACCTTTCTCTTTCCTCAGTCTGTAGGCAGTTTTGGCTAGCTTTCCTCTGGTGATTTTCATGGCCGGTAGCAAGTCAGTGCGGACCGTGATTCTTTTCCGTTGATGGGGAGGTGGGCAGGGAGTCGCGTCAGAAGCTTGAGAAGCAAGGTCGGGTCGGCGTTAACCATCCTCAAAAGCCGCTAGGATCCTGTTTCTGTCCCGCATGTGAACAAACTTAGCGATAATGGGGTTGGGTTGGGGTGGGTGATCCTGGTCAGCCTGGTCAGATGAACTCGATGTCTAACAAAACTGCTCATTTCGGGGGGGGGGGGGGGGGGGGGGGGTTGAAGCTTCAAGTGTCCACAAACTGTGGATTTTTTTTTATCTACTTCTGCCGAACCGAAAAATGTAGAGCTAAGTTAGCGCTATATAAAGACATTCATGACTGAAATTTCATGTTTGATTTTGGCGGATCAAGGGTGCCCTGATCGGGGGGGGGGGGGGGGGAAGGGGGTGTATGGGGAGGAGGGGGTTTTCCACATTTTCTGCATCTTCTATGACGGATTTCCATCAAACTTGGCAGATAG